>NW_024070206.1:28439609-28562039 GCF_014754425.2 Oryx dammah
TGGTCCACACCCACAGAATGGAAACTGGGACTCCAGGGCTTCTGCCATCACTCCTCTTGGCAGCAGAAAGAACAGAAGCCCAGCCTCTGCTTCCACTCTGCTTTCTGACACCAGTGCATCACCCCAGAGCAACTGGAATTGTGTGTGGAATCCTAGCTGCAAAGAAATCGGGAAGGACAGCGCGGTGTCTGGAAGAGGATTGGCTATCCAAGCCATAGTGTATAGCAAAGGGGGATGACTGGGACTTAGGCAAGTCCAGCTAGGGACTTAGGGAAGATGATCCTGCAGAAGTAACATTGCAGGAGAGGCAAAGGAGGATCTCATTTGCATAAAAACCACCTGGGCAAGATCACAGTGCTGAGAGCAAGGCCCCGTCCTTAGACACTGACTCGGTGGAACAGGAGCACAGCCCAGTTGGCTGCCGTCTCCCCGTTGTCTTCTCGATAAAATTCTCCAATGTGCTTTAGATACATTGGGTTCTCTTTGTTTGATCTTTGAGAGAAACCTGTGAAGCAGCCCGACAGGTATTCTTATCTTGTGCAGCAAAGAGGAGGGTGAGGCTCAGGTTAAGCCACTTTTTGCAAGTTGCCTGACTCGCTGGACATGGAGCCTCCAGCCTCTGCCCCCAACCCTTTCCACCTTCAGCTGCCTGGAGCTGCTCCCGGCTGCCACTAACCACTACTCTTTCAGTCTGATTCAGAATAGGAAAGCAGTGCGCCCTTCCTCAGTGGGGACAAGCCTGGTCACCTCTCTGACCCTCTGTTTCCTCCTCCATAAGGTTAGGGGGAAGGCACTTGCAAATTTTTCTTTCAGCAGTGGGAGGCTTCTTTCAAGAGAAGTGTTGTGCTGAGACTTCCCTGGCAGTTCAAGTGATTAAAACTCCACGCTTCCACTGCAGGGGGCCCAATTTCTATTCCTGAACAAGGAACTAGTATCCCACACACCAAAAAAAGGTGGAAAGAAGCATTGCATGTATCTACATGTAAGACAGAAAACAGCAGAGCTGCTGTGATTGCCACTGGGTGAGATCCAGTCATCCCTCATCCCTCCTCCAGCCCCTGGAATATCCTCTCTGGGGGCTCACCCAGCTTTGGCACCCAATGAAAGATGGAGCTTCTTTGCTCAAACCTGCTAACATCATCACAAACCTCGTGACTGTCTGCCAGGCACTGACTCTGGTGGCCGGGGCTTCTAAATGTCACCGGGTCCTGCTGATGACTGGGCTTTTGTTTCCATCCACCTGCAGGGGTCCTGCCCCGATGGGCTCCTGCATCCGGCAGAGCCCTCAAGATGGCTCTAGCCTGGGTTCCCCGTTGCTGGTGATGGGGGTGTTAGAAGTTGGGTGTGACTTGCATGGGATTATGACCCATGATCCATATTTTAAGGAGTGACTTGTGTGGCCCGATCTGTTTCAGACCACAGTGATTGACTACGTGAAGCCCTCTGATCTCAAGAAGGACATGAACGAGACCTTCAAGGAGAAGTTCCCTCACATTAAGTTAACACTCAGCAAAATTCGGAGGTAAGTGAGGACGGAAAATCCCATGGACAGAGGAGCCTGGCCGGCTGCAGTCCAGAGGGTCGCAAAGAGTCGGACACAGCCAAGCGCACACACACACACTGGGGCTGGGCCCCCACCTGAACTTCCCCCCAGGCCCTTCCCCCAGCACATCCTGAGCTCTTGCTTTGGTTTGCCGGCTCTTCTGTTGTTCTGGGGAAGTGAAACAGGTCATGTTCAGCTCTAACTAAAGAGGCTTGTCCAATGCTGGCTGACCAGTGCCCGGAAGTGTGAGAGCTGAGGGAGGCTGGACACGAGCTAAGGATCTGGGCGTGGGAGAGGAGGTTGCTCATGAAGGAATCATTTCATACTATCTGTGGCTCACAGTTGAGTAAGATTTATGTTATGGAAAACTCAGAATAGGAAACATTCGGTCCCCTGCTTCCTTAAATGCAGGCAAAACAGAAAAGAGCTGCCATTATAAGGTTTGAGATAACTACCCAGTCGTCGGCCCAGAGGAGACAGCCAAGCCCTATCTGCAAGCCATCAGCCAAACGGCCAAAGCAAAGTCAGGCCCCAATTTCCCCTGCAGAGGATTGGATCAGCCTTGCGGTGACCCACATCTGCCAGTCTTGCTGGCCTGGAGAGAAGCTGACCTGTGTTGTGGTGACTGTGTGCCAGGACAGCAAGATTTCAGGGTGTGTGTGTGTGTGTGTGGTAGGTCATGGAGGCTAAACTATACACAAATAGAGTGTTGGAACATGTGCCAACGTACATGTGAGCACGTATCCCAATACTGATTTGACTCTGGCATGTTCCGAGCCAAGAAGTGAGAAAAATTAACTATTCATACTTGGTCTGCTGGCCAGGCAGCTCTTATAAGAAGATTGGTTGCTGCACTCTTTTTTAAAATTTTTATTTATTTTTAATTTTGGCTACCTGATGAGAAGAGCCGACTCATTGGAAAAGACCCTGATGCTGGGAAAGAAGGGGGCAACAGAGGATGAGGTGGTTGGATGGCATAACCAACTCCATGGACGTGAGTCTGAGCAAGTTCCAGGAGATGGTGAAGGACAGGGAAGCCTGGCGTGCTGTAGTCTATGGGGTCGCAAAGATCGGACATGACTGAGAACAAGAACATGAACTGAACAGGAACAAATTAGAGGATAATTGCTTTACAATCTTGTGTTGGTTTCTGCCATACATCAGTATGAATCACTCATAAGTATACATATGTCCCTTGTCGGCTCCCTCCCATGGTTGCTGCACTCAGTTGAACCCCTCTTCTGCCATAGTTAGTGGCCATAAGTGATCTTCAGCAGAGCTGATACCAAGTACCTAATTTATCTCAGTGACTATCTCTCTGGAATGACCTTTGTTTCCTCCTGTCACTGTGAACAGCTCTATTCCATTTCCAGACCCTCAGCCGTCCACTTGAGTTCACCATGGTCCTGAAACGACATGGTCTATACAGGCTGACCAACAGAGAAGGGTTCAAAGTCCCAGTGACTTAAGTCTGTTGTTATTGTTCAGCCACTAAGTCCTGTCCGACTCCTTGCAACCCCATGGACTGCAGCACGCCAGGCTTCCCTGGTCCTTCACTATCTCCTAGTTTGCTCAAACTCAAGTTCATTGAGTCAATGGTGCCATCCAGTCATCCCATTCTCTGTCACCCCCTTTTCCTCTTGCCATCAATCTTTCCCAGCATCAGGGTCTTGCTCTTTGCATCAAGTGGCCAAAGTATTGGAGCTTCAGCCTCAGCATCAGTCCTTCCAATGAATATTCAGGGTTGATTTCCTTTAGGATTGACTGGTTTGATCTCTTAAGTGTGTTGCCCACATATAACATAAATCTTGCTTATAGAGATCGACTCCTATTCCACATCACCCTTTTGAGACTGAGAAAGAGAAGGTGCTTTCAGAACAGGATAGTCTTTTTCTTTGCAGTCCTCTGAAACTCCACATTCTAACAAGACTCTTCCCTCTTTCCCGCCTTTCTGTAGCCTGAAACGAGAGATGCGGAAGCTCGCCCAGGAGGACTGTGGCCTCGAGGAGCCCACGGTGGCCATGGCCTTTGTCTACTTTGAGAAGCTCGCCCTCAAGGGAAAGCTGAACAAACAGAACCGGAAGCTTTGTGCAGGCGCCTGTGTGCTCTTAGCGGCCAAAATCGGAAGTGACCTCAAAAAGCATGAAGTCAAGCATTTAATTGACGTAAGTGGCTGAGTCCTGATTGGCTGGAGTGGGAGCACATGCTCCAGGCCAGTATTGGTCTCTCAGAAAAGCCTGACCGGTGACCCTGCCTGGGAGAATTCTGATCTTTAGTACCAGCTGAGGGACCAGGACCGTGAGGTTGGCCCTTCTGCAGCAAATGTCAGACCCCACATCTTGGGCTGTCCTAGAACAGAGAGATGGATGGGTCCCTTTGACAAGACTGAAGATCCCTAGTATTGAGTCCAGCCATAAAAATCCATATTCAGGCACTGAGAGGGGTGAGCTTATTCTCAAAAGCCACAGAGGCCACTGTGATGGCCAGGGGTCTTGTGGGCATTGTGACCAACAGTGTCCATCAGTCACATTGGCTCAGCATACCTTGGCCTCCTGTAACCTCGGCCACCTCCTTTTTGGGGAAGGGCGTGGGCTTGATTGAGTGATAATATCTTTTTTTTTTTTTTTAATTTTTATTTGGGTATAGTTGATCTACAATGGTGTGTTAGTTTCAGGTGTACAGTGAAGTGAATCAGTTATACATATTCATAGTTTGTGCGTGTGTGCACGCTAAGTCACTTTAGTCATGTCTGACTCTTTGCAGCCCTGTGGACTGTAGCCCACCAGGCTCCCCTGTCCATGGGATTTTCCAGGCAAGAGTACTGGAGTGGGTGGCCATTTTGTCCTCTAGGGGTCTTCCCGACCCAGGGATCGAACCTGCGTCACTTATGTCTTCTTCATTGGCAGGCAGGTTCTTTACCACTAGCGCCACCTAAGAAGCCCCCACATATACATAGTATCCACTCTTTTTCTAGACTCTTTTTCCATATAGGCCATTACAGAAGTATTGAGCAGAGTTCCCTGTGCTGTGCAGTAGGTCCTTGTAATTTATCTGTGTTATATGTAGTAGTGTATATATGTCAGTCAAAATCTCCCTCTGTATGACTCCCTTCCTTTTTCCCCCGGTAATTATAGGTTTGTTTTCTACACTTGTGACTCTATTTCTGTTTTGTACATAATGTACATTTTGTACAAATGAGCCTTACCATTGTTTTTAGATTCCACATACAAGCAATATCGTATGTTGCTTGTCTTTCTCTGTCCGACTTCATTCAATAAGATAATCTCTAGCTCCACCCATGTTGCTGCAAATGGCATTATTTCCTTCTTTTTATGGCTGGGTAATATTCCATTCTATATGTGTACCACATCTTCTTTATCCACTCCTCTGCTGATGGACATTTATGTTGCTTCCATGTCTTAGCTATTGTAAATAGCACTGCAGTGAACACTGGTATGCATGTATCTTTTTGAATGATGATTTCCTCTGGGTATATGCCCAGGAATGGGATTGCTGGGTCTAATGGTAGCTCTGTTTTTAGTTTTTTAAAGAACCTCCGTTCTGTTCACCATAGTGGTTGTACCAGTTTACATTCCCACCAACAATGTAGGAGTGTTCCCTTTTCTCCACACTCTCTCCAGCATTTATTGTTTGTAGACTTCTTGATGTCCTTGCTTTTAAAGTAGAATGTCATCAAAGCAAGGAAACACTGACCTTCTTGGACAGTTATATGAATGCCTGTTTTAAAATTTAGTGTATTCAGGGAGTTCCCCAGTGATCCAGTGGCTAAGACTCCATGCTCCCACAGCAAGGGGCCATGGTTCGATCCCTGGCCAGGGAACTAGATTCCACATGCTGCAACTAAGACCTGGTGCAGCCAGATAAATAAATAATTTGAAAAACCACTGACATCATAAGATTATTGAGGGATTAAATGAAGTCATGGGATGTATGTCAGGCTCCCGGCAGCCTCTGGGTCCTCAGGAGGTATGAGTCCTGCCCTAGGACTGCGACCAGGAAACACAGCTGACGCCTCCCTTTCTTCCTCCACAGTCTTGCCCATAACAGGTTTCTCTGTAAATGCTGGCTGATGGATATAGAGACTACACATGGAGAAAACCTAGGATTTTTATTTCAAGGCTAAGAGGCTTTTGGTTTTCTTACATTTTGTTGCAGAAACTGGAAGAGAAGTTCCGGCTGAATCGACGAGAACTGATTGCCTTTGAGTTCCCAGTGCTGGTGGCCTTGGAGTTTGCCCTTCACCTCCCAGAGCACGAAGTTATGCCCCACTACAGACGCCTGGTCCAGAGCTCCTAGCACAGGCCTCCTGGGAGGGCTGGGGACCATTTCTTCTGAGCCCGGAGTGGTAGCGCCATACTACTGGAAATGCAAAACTAGAGCTCAACATAGCAAACTTTTTTCCCCTCAACATTTGTTTCTGTACAGAAGCCGTACCAGGAACTTTTCAGGGAGTCTTCCATCTGGCCAGACGAGATGGGCAGTGAGTGGATTACTGCTCAGCCAGGAAGGGGAGACCCGTTCAGAAAATGGCTGCCCCCTAGCACGAGTACGCGTCCCTTGCTGGCCCCTCTGGGACTTCCTCGCAGCCACACCCAGACCTTGCAGGCATGGTCCAAGGCCTTCTCTCCAGACCCGTTCCAAGTCGGAGTGCGAAGTTCTAGAGCAGATCGGGGAAGAGAATTCGTGAAAGTAGGGGAAAAGCTTCTAGAAGATTCCCTCACTGTATCAAAAGAGCGTGCCAACCTATTTTTGTAGCCGCTGTTGGAAGTGCACTTTCCCTAGGAGGAGTGTATGGAGAAGTGTGAGAGTCTGTGTGTTTGAGGTGCCGAATCAGCCTCCACCTGCAAAGCCAGCTCCAGCCACGGACCCCAGCCTGGAGGCATACTGACCTTCGACAGTTATTTCTAGATAAATTTCTGGATAACCATCATTCTCTCCAAACCAGATGGATATCCTCTGCCCTTAGAAAATCACATAGTTTCTGTTCCTGCCTCCATCACCACTAGCGGGACAGAGGCAACAAGCTATCACCGTCAGATGGGCTGTGTGGAGAGGTGTGGCGCACAGCACTCTGTACCTTTCCACTGTCGGACCTTGTGTGCGCATTGAACCTTCACACTTTTCTCCTGTGGACACGCTGGGGTTGGGCTCCGTGGTGTGTATTCCTGTGCTCTATGTTAGAGTGCATCGCAGGCACATTTCTTGTGCTATCTATATCTATATATATGTATATATATAAAATGTTTTATAAAATCCAGAATAGAGGTAAGACGCATGATTGGTGTTTCGAGACTTTTTGACAGCTGGGACAAATCTGCATCTTGAGCTGAGGTTAAGTCAATCAAAGAGGCAGCAACTCTTAGCATCACCATGTCCTCGGGGCTGTTAGTGCAGAGGTTTCATTGCAACTTGTACCGATTAACTGGGGCGACCTGTACAGAAGCCCCTCAACATGTCATCACCTCGTAGCTGCCAGAGAGAGGTGCCCGCTGGGATTCACCTGACACAAGGAAGCCTGTGGCCTTGTAAAAAAGAGCATTAAAATATTTTATGATTTCTATACCCATGTATGTGTAGACACGTAAGTCTCAGCAGTCACCCCTCACCATGCATTACAGATGCCACCAGCTCCACGTCAATCCCACATACAGATTCGGAGCCTCTCATCCCAGAGAAGGGACAATGGGGGAACAGAATGTACCCAGCTTTACTTAGCAGGGTTTGGAAGAATCTGACAGTCACAGGTTGGAGGAATTCAAGGAGTGGCAGGGGAGAGAGCAAACAGGACATGTAACCAAGTTTAGTCCTAAATATTTTGCAAACAGATTTCCTTAACTGCGTTCAGTTGTGAGATGATTTTGTCAGGAGGTATGATGCACATGACCTCTTTGGCCCGATTCGTCAATTACTAGTTGAAAGTGTTAGTCACTCAGTCATGTCTGACTCTTCACAACCTCATGGACTGTAGCCCACCAGGCTCCTCTGTCCGTGGAATTCTCCAGGCAAGAATACTAGAGTGGGTAACCATTCCCTTCTCCAGGGGATCTTACTGACCTAGGGATTGAATCCAGGTCTCTTGCATTGCAGGTGGATTCTTTACCATCTGAGCCACCAGGGAAGTTCTGCAGGTGAAAGGCCTTACTTAGAAGGCAGGTCACTTGCATCTAGAAATTGCCTCCAGGTGGCTCCCTGCCATCCATCCACCTTGAGTCTCTTGCCAAGCTTGAGGGGATGTCCAACGGGTGACACAGCCCACCAGCTCAGATGTGTGTTGGGCTGCACCCTACAGCCTCCCCCGTCTTAAAATCAGGCTAACATTCTTCGGTTTGGGGCAGTTTGGATTTTGGCATTTAGGAGGTAGACTTACAAAGTTGTGGGTCTGTTTTTTTTTTAAGACTTAATTTTAAAGTTTATTTTCACCTGTGGGTCTGTTAAGTGAGGAGTTTATTGGTTTTAATTTAGTTGGGAGGGAGGCTTAGAACGAAAGATGTTGTCCAGAGCTCTCTTTTTTTCCTGTCCATTTCATGAGCTTTCTGAAGGGAAAGGAGAACCAGGTGGAGATGGGGGGACCAGGCTCACTGCTGGAGCCTCCCTGTGAACTGGCGCCTTCCAGCCACTTCCCACCCTCGCTCTGCCTTTGGTCCAGAGTCGTGGAGGCAGCCTGAGCCTCTGTGGAGAGAATGCAGACTATTCTAGAATATCCTGAGGCTCTGCCCCCTTCCACTCTCCACCACAGGGGCAAGTTCAGGCCCCTTGCAGGCCCTGCTCCCTGAAGGGCTGCCTGAAGCCCCTGCAGTTCTCCCAAAGGCCACATGTGTGGGGAAGCCCACTACAGCCACGTGCCCCTCGGGACAGCAGGGAGCCGCTCCATCTGACTTAGTTTCCCCAGCCTGGCCTGGTGGACCAAGGGTGCCTCTCTTCTGATGGCCCGACTGTGACATCTTGTTAGAGCCAGAAGCCAGCGAAGCAGCCGGCTTGTCCCAAAGCCATAGGCCCCACTGTGTGCCCTGCCAGGAAGGGTCAGTCTCCTGCCCCCTAAAAGCCTTGGAACCTCAGCCCAATGACACTTGGTAGGGTCCCTCCTTTCCCTTCTACCCGTACCCTTTCCCTCCTCAGTCAGACCTACCCTCAAGCAAGCAACCCCCACACAACACAAAGCTGTTTATTTTCCTTGGCTTTTTTTCCTGATCAGAAACTCCTCTGTTCTTTCCGCGGTCCACCCAGCAGGCCCACTGGGGGCCACCCCTTACCCTACACAAACTGCTCCATAGCACAACCCTGCCTTGCTGATGCAGGCACAAGGGTGGCAGGAGGTGCCAGTCCCCTGCATATCCCAGCAGCAATAGGTCTGGCTACTGCCTTCACTGCTGAACTGTCTCTCCCAGACATTTCCGGTGCAGTGCTGAATGGCCAGCCCTCACCCCCCACACTCTGGCTGCCTCTATAACTCATTTTCCCTGAAGCCTTCTCGTCTCCCTTGCAGTCTGCACGTGAGGAGGCGGGGTGGGCTGGGACCGAGCAGGTTTGAGCCGAGTAGTTTTGTTACCCATTAATTGCAGTATCTGTCCAGCAATAGAAGGAGTTCTTTAAAGAGAGAGGTTTCTGGGGGAGCAGCCCAGGGTCTCCCCTCCTCCAGAGACAGCTTGAGCTCATCTGGGGGCTGTCAGGACAGTTGCTGGCCAAGTCCCAGCTGAGGGGCCGACGGGGGAGGAAACATCCACACGATAAATCTGGGTCACATATTGTCAACACTAATGTAAACATGGCTTCCAGGAGGGCAAGTGCAAGGCAAGAGATGAGCCAGAAAGCTCTTAGAGAAGAAAATAATAATTGAAGGGCATGGTCCTCTTACTGCCCAAGCAGGGAGTGCTAGCTCTGACAACCCACACTGCATCAAGACTTCTAAATAGGTATTCTAGAAGGTCTGCAAACACAGGGCTGACTGAACCCTGCAGACACACCTGGCGAGGATGGTGCTATGTATCATCTCCTCCTTCCATCTTGCTACTCAAAGTGTGGTCTGAGGATCAGAGCTTCAGCATCCCCTGGGGCCTTGTGACACATGCAGAATCTGCATCTCAACAAGGTTCCATGGACATTTGTATGCATTAAAATCTGAGAGGTACAATTCCTCCATATAAGCATGTGAGTGAAAGTCACTCAGTCGTGTGCAACTCTTTACGACCCCATGGACTGTAGCTTACCAGGCCCCTCTGTCTGTGGACTTCTCCAGGTAAGGATACTGAAGTGGGGAGCCATTCCCATCTCCAGGGGATCTTCCCGACCCAGGGATTGAACCTGGGTCTCCTCCAGTAACATGACCAGGGCCCCCCAAAATTAAAGGGGACTTCCTTAGTGGTCCAGTGGTTAAGACGACTTTGCAATGCAGAGAGTATGGGTTCCATCCCAAGTTGGGGAGCTAAGATCCCATGTGCCTCATGGCCAATAAACCAAAAAAAAAAAAAACAACCCATAATACTGTAACAAATTCAATAAAGACTTTAAAGATGGCCCACATAAAAAACAATCAAAAAAAAAAGAAAAGATCACAGTGAGGGTAACATGGCCAGGGTGGGTGTCCGCCAGCGTTCAATCCATCAGCTTCTCATTGTGCACGTGTGTGTGGCTTTTCCACAGGCGGTACAATTAACACAAATTCTCTTTGCCCCTCTGCTCCGCGTGTTCCTTGGCTGCTGTCCCTCTGGTCAGTGTGTGGCTAGGAAATGCACATTTGTTTTGCTCTGAGGCAAAGCCAAGTTAACCTCGGGCAGGCCATCAGTTGGCGGCGAGACCCACTTCACAAGGTAGAGCCAAGGAATGGCTTAGGGGTTACGAGCTGTTGGAGACAATTCCTGCCTCAGCCCCCAAGCGTCATGTACAGCACTTGGGCCTGCATCAGAGGTGCAGAGAGGCCCTTTCACAGTCATTAACTGTTACTCTAGACCACAGGGATCATGAGGGCAGGAATGGTATCTACCGCCATACCCCTAGGCACCCAGCACAGCATCTAGCATGTGCAATTTGCCATGTAAATATTGGTTTCGTCAAGTAAACCATCACGAAAGAGTCACCCCCCTGGGCAGGCTGTTCTTAGCACGTGATGATGCTTGACACACGCTTGCTGAGTAGTCTCCAACTCATTGTGACCTGATGGACTGTAGCCCCCCAGGCTCCTCTGTCCATGGAATTCTCCAGGCCAGAGTACTGGAGTGGGTAGCCATTCCCTTCTCCAGGGGAGATCTTCCCAAACCAGGGATTGAACCTGGGTCTCCTGCATTGCAGGCAGATTCTTTACTGTCTGAACCACCAGAGAAGCCCATTAGAAAGAGGCAGGAGCAGTTTTCTAGGGGAGATGGCAGGCAAGAGATTTTTCTGGGAAGAGCAACAGCCAGAAACAAGAGGGCCCAGATCAAAAAGGATGACTTGCAGCAGCAGCAGCCAGTTGAAAGTCGAGAGGGGGCAACCCTGGGAGAGGAAAGCAGAGACGCAAAGGAGAAGACTCTGGGGCCAGCAGACCAGGGGACCTCCAGCCAACCACTGAAGGGTGCCGGCCTGCTGCTGCTGCTGCTGCTAAGTCGCTTCAGTCATGTCCATCTGTGTGCGACCCCATAGACGGCAGCCCACCAGGCTCCCCCGTCCCTGGGATTCTCTAGGCAAGAACACTGGAGCAGGTTGCCATTTCCTTCTCCAATGCATGAAAGTGAAAAGTGAAAGTGAAGTCACTTGTGTCCGACTCTTCGTGACCCCATGGACTGCAGCCTACCAGGCTTCTCTGCCCATGGGATTTTCCAGGCAAGAGTACTGCAGTGGGTTGCCATTGCCTTCTCCACTGGCCTGCTAGGGGCCTTAATAACCTTCCATCAGAGGGGTTCTGGAGGCTCAAATGAGATGCTACAAGAAATACCTGTAGGTGCTCCATAAATGGCCATCATCAATTTTATAACTGAACTTAACTAAACTTAACTGAGTTAGCAAAAAATAAAAAGTCCTGCTTTATAGGGGAAGCTATTGGAGCACAGATATGATGTCTAGGACCAGAGAAGGAAGGTACACTGACTCATTTGGGTTCCCAGGGTAGGTGACCCAGCGTCTCCATGTAGGGCACAGCTGTGTGGCTGCACCCTGCCCAGGTGCCCAGTTGAGGAGGTGCTGGGAGGCTGCGATTCACCCGTAGCTTCACTCACCAAATTGTGTCCAAGGCACAAGTGTGGAGGAAGGGACACCTCTCAGCTGTGCTCAGGCAGCTGGGTAAAGGCAGGTCTGCTCCTGATCCTTCAGAGGATCTGGGTGATGGGAGGATAGCAGGCAGAGGGTAGAGGTGGAGGGATCACCAGAGGCCCTGTGAGCCCAATGAGATGAGCCCCATCCCATGGGCAGCTGGCTGCTAGAGCCCTGGGGTGTAAGCTGGGTTACATGGTCCCTCAGAGGACCAGGAGGCCATGCCATCTATGGTCAGGGGTATAGAGCGTGGACAAGCTCCCTAGAAATCCAGGGGGAATGGAACAGCTCTGAGCAAGGTGAGAAGGGGTGGGTTGGGGCTGCAGAGCAGAGACACAGCAAGGAGCCACCTTCCTCGGCCACCAGCTGCGGGGAGAAGAGGGTGGTGGTGGAGGCCAGAGCAAGGTGGATATGAAGGAGTGTGGTGGGGTGCAGGGCCCAGCTCTTGAAGCATCTTTACCTGGTGGAGGCTGGGCAGGTGGTCACCTCTTGGAAGGAGTTTGGAGAAGCCCACTGACACAGGGAGTCCTGTTTCACCTTGACTTTCAGACGCTCTCCCAGCACCTCCCCCTGCCCACACAAGGTCACTTTCCTGAAGGCTAAAGAGGGAAAGATTAAGGCCTGAAGCCAGCACTTTACTCCCTGAGACTGAGGTGGGGGCACAGATATTGTCAAGGAAGGGCCTTCTGCTCACTGAACCCCTCAAGCAAAGCCTGTACTGCTCTTGGTCACTGGGTCAACTTCACCCAGAGTTCCAGGCTCCACTCACTCAGACCAGCCAGGCCCTGGGCTGTAGAGCTTGGAGTAAGAGGCAGGGGCTGAGACCGCCTGCTCTTGCCTACAATGGGCCCTAGGCATGAGTTCAGATCTCAGGAGATGCGGAGAGATGACAAGAAAGTGTCTTTCTGCAACAATGCACTGTGTGCTGATTCCATTTCCTGCTCCCAGCCTGTTTTGTTCCAGCCGGAAGTGTCCTCCTGATTCCCATGGCATTTCACTCACTGACTCTCCCCTACTCTCCCCCAGGGAGTCGCTCCTTTCTTGTCCCCACTGCTGGGCAAACACTGGTGCTAACTGCCCTCTGGGGACCCAGGATCTGGGAGAGGCGGCAGATGGGCACTAGGTGCCTCGCTGCTTCTTTAAACCCAAATTATCCCCAATTGCTGACCTCCGGTACCGGACGGGGAGATAATGAGGCCTCTGTGGCATCCAGGCTTGGCTCAGTGAGTCCTGCTTCCCAAGGCAGGTTGCAGGAATGAGTAGGAGGGGAGGAAGGGGCATCAGCAGGCAGAGAAGAGTTTTTTTGATTGTTTCTTGTTTTTTTGTTGTTTTGAGAAGTGGAGTCGTGAACAGGAGGAAGGAGCTAGGGCAGAAGTTTGAGGCTGAGAACCAAACCTTCTACCCACACTCAGCCTGGACAGAGGGAAGTGAAACTACACCTTACTGCCTGAAGTCACAAGTCACAAGACGGGGTTCTTCCACTGTCTGTATCGGCATCTCTTTACTCTTAGGGGACTGTCCTCCCAAGCAAAGTGTTTCCTACGGAAACCTCCCCCGCAAGACAGCTGTTCTGTCAAAAGCATCACTTGTTTGTCCCTAAAGATTTTTCAATCCCCTCACCTTGCCATCTCCGCCCGGCCTGGACTGTGGGATTCTGACCCAACATTGTTGTTCAGTCGCTCCGTCGTGTCCGGCTCTTTGAATTGATCTGTGATTACTTGATTCTACTCCCCACCTGAGATACCCTCATCAAACCAAACTTGCAATTCTTGGCAAGCTCTGACCTTGTCTGCCTGGTTTTGAATTCCAGATATTGCTGTTCTCCCCTCCCGGCCAGGGCAGCAGCTGGCGCCCTTGGCTTTGTCTCATTAGTGGATGTGCTGGTGATACCTGGGGTGCTTGCTGGTGACTGGGTTAAAGAAAGAAGTCAAATTCGGCATTTGTTGTTGTTGTTCTCCTGTTTTGTTGTTGTTGTGTTGAAAGACTTGAGGGTGTTTAAAGCCAGTTGTCAGGGAAAGTTTAAATAACCAAGAGAGGGCAGCTAGGCTTCCTGAGGAGGCGGGGAGGCGGGGGGTGCGGTGCTGGAATCAAAATGAACAGCAGGGAGGGACTTCTCCACAGGGAAAAGCAGGGTGAGGCAAGCTCAGGGGAGCAGGCTTGTCCGGAAGAGATTGGGAAGGTGACAGTTCTCATCTGAGAGCTTCCATTTTCCCTTTAAATAAGAAGTAGGTGTTGTGTTAAGTCTCTCAGTCGTGTCCAACTCTGCAACCCCATGGGCTGTAGCCCGCCAGGCTCCTCTGTCCGTGGGATTCTCCAGGCAAGAATACTGGATACTGGAGTGGGTGGCCATTTCATTCTTCAGGACATCTTCCCAACCCAGGGATTGAACCTGGGTCTCCTGCATTGCAGGCAGATTCTTTACCATCTGAGCCACCAGGGAAGCCCAAGAGAGTGAAAGTGTTTGCAAAAGTTGGGAACATGAACCAGCCTGAGCAACCATGATTTCGGTGGTGTAGAGAGCCATCAGAGATTGGCCCTTGTGAATGTGTAGAGAACATAATCCACCCTGTTCTATGACTTCCTAAAGAAATGAATGAAGGTTTCTAGGTAACCTTCCACATTCACTGGGATATGTGAGTGCTAAGAGATTTTAAAGTCACTTTACCTCATTGTCACACTCCATTTACTTGGATACCCCAAGTCCCCCGCCACAGAAAGCCAACCACTAGGGAAAGTCCCAGGAGATGATAAGGTTCAACAGTAACATTTATGGCTTATGATCTGCTGGGTGCCATGCTAAGCCCCATACATTCACAGATGGTCTATACATGGTGCACGTACATATAAATACATACATATGCAGTGAATGTATGTTTACACATACTTATACACACACATATAACTTTTTCCCATTTAAGTATTTCTACAAATCTATGAGGAGACTAGTTTACCCCTCCCATTTTAAAGAACCGGGGCTCCATGGGGCTCCTGCACTCCTGTCCAGAACCCACTGTCCCAACAGAGGCAGCCGTGACCCCCCTAACCAAGAAAAGGCAGGTAGAGAATTCTCAATATTGAAGAAATCAGCTTCAGAATGAAAGTGAAGAAAGAAAATAAATTCCATCTCTGAGGACAAAGTGGATTTACTATCTGGTCTCCCACTGGGGGCAAAGTTGATCTGATGGAAGGCCAACGGAAGAGTCCCTGGGGCGGGGTTGGGAGGGGTACATGCAATAACAAGCTGCCAGCCCTTCCCCTCCCCTGCTCTTCCCTCCCTCCACACCCTCTCAGGGAAGCACAGGCCCTCAAGCCTCCCCACCTCAAGGGCCAGCACAGCCCCTGCCCACAGGCCCCCAGGGACTGTCCCCAGTGTGCTCAAGGGCCAGAGCAGCGCTGTACCCTCCAGGAAGTTGGGAAAAACTCCCTCAGTGTCACCTTTGATCCCACTGTTCACGGCCCCTGGGGTCTTCTAGAACACATTTTTGATTAATAGCTGGAGTAAACCTCTCACCTCAGGCTTTAAAAACATAAGTCCCCGAGGCAGGTGTGCACGAGTGTCTGTGAGTGAGCAAGTGTGTATGTTTGTGTGTCTGTGTTAGGGTGAGGGAGGAGCAGCAGAGGGTGGAAATTTAGCAATATTCTGCATCTTCCCCAGCATCTCCTTGGCCTCACCAACCTTGGACAGACAAGGTGTCTACAGGCCTCAGGTTCCATCAGGTTGTTCCAGTCCCACAGGGCTGGTCTGATTCCAACTCACCTCAAGTCAGGGCTTCGGCTACTGAAGCTCAACTTCCTCGCTGAGCTTTTGACCTCACACTGGGTGGGCCCCTTGGAGCTGCTCAAAGAATGTGGACCCTACTCTCTGGGGGTTGCTGAGACAAACCTGAGGCCCATGGTGCCATCCATGCTCTCCATCTACCTGCAGCGGGAGCAGCCAGAGCTGCAGAGGGCATGGGTGAGAACAGCTGGACTCAAAGGCAGAGAGGAAAATGCAGGGCAGGGTATCCTCCCAGCCCTGCTCAGCGTGACCAGGAAGAGTGACTTGTTTGTTTTGTGTGGGGATTTGATGGGAATAGGGACACCTCAAGGCCAAAGTCATGCAACCCAACTCTTGCAGGCCAAAGGAAGGGGGATGGGTATTAAAGAAAGTGCAAGAACTTGCCTGGTGGTCCAGTGCTGCTGCTGCTGCTGCGTCCCTTCAGTCGTGTCCAACTCTGTGCGACCCCATAGACAGCAGCCCACCAGGCTTCCCCGTGCCTGGGATTCTCCAGGCAAGAACACTGGAGTGGGTTGCCATTTCCTTCTTCAATGCATGAGAGTGAAAAGTGAAAGTGAAGTTGCTCAGTAGTGCCTGACTCTTAGTGACCCCATGGACTCTGCAATTCCAATGCCAGGCTCCCATGTCAGGATCCCTGGTCAGGGAACTAGATCCCACATGCTGTAACATGCGGCTGATTCATGTTGATGTATGGCAGAAACCAGCACAATATTGTAAATCAATTAATCTATTACAACTTTTTAAAAAGAATAAAGTGCTGGAGAGACGCAAAAGGACAAATATATGACTCCACTCACATGACATACCTAGACTAGGCAAATCCATAGACACAGAAGGTTGAATAGAGGTTACAAAGGGGGTTGCTTGGAGCTAGGAGACAGGGAAGGAATAGAGGGAATGGGGAGTTATTATCTAATGGGTACTGAATTTCTACTTGAGATAATAAAAATAAATTCTGGAAATGGACATCAGTGATGATTGTACAATCCCATTCAGTTCAGTTCAGTTGTTCAGTCATGTACGACTCTCTGTGACCCCATGGACTATAGTACACCAGGCTTCCCTGTCCATCACCAACTCCTGGAGCTTGCTCAAACTCACGTCCATTGGATCGGTGATGCCATCCAACCATCTCATCCTCTGTCACCCCCTTCTCCTCCTGCCTTCAATCTTTTCTAGCATCAGAGCCTTTTCCAGTGAGTCAACTCTTCGCATGAGGTGGCCAAAGTACTGGAGTTTCAGCTTTAGCATCATTCCTTCCAAAGAACACCCAGGGTTGATCTTCTTCAGAACGGACTGGTTGGATCTCCTTGAAGCCCAAGGGACTCTCAAGAATCTTCTTCAACACCACAGTTCAAAAGCATCAATTCTTTGGCACTCAGCTTTCTTTATGGTCCAACTCTCACATCCATACATGACTACTGGAAAAACCATAGCTTTGACTAGATGGGCCTTTGTTGGCAAAGTAATGTCTCTGCTTTTTAATATGCTCTCTAGTTTGGTCATAGCTTTTCTTCCAATGAGCAAGAGTCTTTTAATTTCATGGCTGCTGTCACCATCTGTAGTGATTTTGGAGCCCAAGAAAATAAAGTCTGTCACTGTTTCCATTGTTTCCCCATCTATTTGCCATGAAATGATGGGACTGGATACCATGACATTCGTTTTTTGAACACTGTGAATGCACCTAAGTGTACACTTACAAATGGTTTAAAATGATAGATTTTATCTTATGTATCTTTTACCACGATTGGCCAAAATAAAAAAGAAGAAAGGGTTGAGGAGGTGAGAGAAGCTGTGTGGAGAACAGTAGGTCCAGGCAGGGGGAGGGGCAGACTGGGAGGAGAACATTCAAGGGGTGACACCAGCCTGAAGCTCTGCTGCTGATAATGCAGACTTCTTCACCTGCTATCAACAACCCAGTCTTAATGCCTTCACTTGAAGGGGTTTGGAATATAGGACTTGATCGCTTCCTAGCTGGCACATCCCAGGAGGGCAGCCCCAGTGCTAGCCGGTCCCTCCCTGCCCGAGGCACCTCTCTCCCTCCCTTCTGTGTTGTTGCCCAGTGGCTGCAATACCCAAGCAGTCAGCTGCAGCTCTATTCCCTCCTTTCCAGGAACAGCGGCCAAAAACACACGTTTGCCCCCTCACTAATGCCACGGGAGCCATAACACCCTGCAGGATCCACGGTGCTCAGGGCAGAGGCTCTTTTTAAAGGTCCTTCTGCTCTGCTTTTCTTCTCTGTGAAAGTGTTAGTCACTCAGTCATGTCAGACTCTTTGCAACCTCATGGACTGTAGCCTGCCAGGCTCCTCTTCTGTCCATGGAATTCTCCAAGCAAGAATACTGGAATGGATTACCATTTCCTTCTCCAGGGGATTTTCCTGATCCCAGAGTTCAAACCCGAGTTTCCTGCATTGCAGGCAGATTCTTTACCATCTGAGCCATATTGCTGCAAATTAATTTACTGTAAATCATTGTGGAGTGAACTATGGGACATTTACTCTTTCTCAAGAGCCTCGGGGTCCATCTGATCTTGACCTGGTTTGTTAATGTGACTGCAGTTATCTGAGGTTGGGTGGTTGAGAATGGCCTCAGCTGGAAGGACTTACTTCTGTTCCACGTGGTCTCTCATTCTTCAGCAGGTCATCTGGACTAATTCTCACAGTGGAAGTGGTCAATAAAAATATGCATTGGGGAGAGTTAAACAGGCAAGAAAAACTTAATTTAAGACTATTGCAAAGGAGTCAAGACAGCTTGAGATAACAGGAGATAAAGACTGAATGTAACTTGGAATACAACGGAAGCAGCTGGGGATTTACAGCCAGTGGCAGGGCAAGGGAGTCAGTGGATGGAAAAATACCAAGAGGAAACTCATTCAGGTACCAAGTGGAGGGAGGAGGCATTCTTGCTAAACTGGCTTGGCAGGATTCTTGCTGAACTGGTCAAGAAGAGGGTTCAGAAGGGAAGTCCAAGAAAGCAAGTGGAAGTGTCCAAGACTTCTAATAAGGCATTAATTCAAAATGGGCAGGGTCATTTCCACTGCATTTATCATCCAGAGCAAGTCACAAGGCTGACTCAGATCTGAGCAGTGGAGAATTGGCTCCATCACATTGTAAATGGCCTGGGCTCTTGGAAAAGTGGCATGCTGAGGCCATCTTTTCTCCTCTCTCCACAGAAGACCCTCTTGGTCCTTGTCCTCTGTCACCTGTGGGCGTGAATCTGTTCTGTAGGAAGTGAACCCTCAAATGGCCATGTGGGTTCTCTCCTTCCTCCCATGAAAGAGCACTTACTTAGAGAACACGTGATAAGTAGTCAACACACACAAGTATAATGATGAGTTTGACTCCGGAGAGGAGGACAGTTTTGGGAGCTGAAAGCTTTTTAAAGTGGAGCCACCGGCTGGACAGTGGTGACCATTCCTCCTCTCCCCTGTCCAGCTTCACCACAAATGGGAGATCCTGGCCCTTTATTCCCTGGAGGACAGCCAATAGCAGGCTATGATGGGAAACAGACTTTACTGAAGGCCTGAGAATCATAAAGGGCTTTGGCTAAAAAATGAACCTTAGATGTGGCCACTGGACTCTGCAAGAGTGTGGACCACCTCTCTCCTGCTGCCTCTCTGGAGCTCCCTCGCCCACCTGCAGATGCCTGGGCAGCCTTCTTCCCACCTCCAGCTTTTCTCCATGTTCAGGACACCCGTCCCACCCCTCCAGGCAGATGCATAGCTACCAGGGAGGGCAGCTTTGATAGAAGGACGTGAACTACTCACAAACCTGATTCTAACACAAAAGGCCACCTACTGCATAATCCCTGTACACACAGAATCTCCAGAAGAGGTAGATCTGCAGAGCTAGAAAGTGGATTACCTGGGTCAGCAGGAGTGGGGGAGGGAGGAAGGAGTGATTATGGGTACAGGGTTTCTTTTGGGGCTGATGCAAATGTTCTAAAATTAGATAGTGGTGGGACTTCCCTGGTGGTCCAGTGGCTAAGACACTGCTCCCAGTGCAGGGGGCTCAGGTAAAATCCCTAGTTAGAGAACTAGATCCCACGTGCTGCAACTAAGACCCACTGCAGCAAAGTAAATAAACCAACTGCTGTTTTTGTTTGTGCGTCACTCCTGTCTCTTTGTGACCCCATGGACTGTAGCCCACCAAGCTCTTCTGTCCATGGGAGTTTTCCCAGGCAAGAACACTGGAGTGGGTTGCCATTTCCTCTTCCAGAGGATCCAGGAGATTCCTGACCCAGGGATCGAACAAATAAACACTTTAAAAAATAAAATTAGATACTGGTGATGGTTGCACAATTCTGTACATATACTAAAACCCACCGAATTGTACACTTTAAAAGAGTACATTTTAGGGCATGTCAATTATATCTCAATAGGGCTGTTTTTTTTTTTTTAATTAAATAGAATTTTTAAAAATTTTACATTTTTTAAAATTTAAATTAAAAAAAAAAATCTCAGGCTTGGGGTCTTCTTGTAGACTCGGGGCATTCCTAAGAACAGGGAGGGTGTATCTGCTGTAGTTTATAGTCACACAGAAGGTCACCACAGCACTTCCCGCCAGGACAAGGGAGCTCCTTTCTCCAGGACAACTTACAGCTGCTGCCGTGGGAGGCTGACCACCCACGGCCTCACCTGTGTGAAGAGCCAGGCCTCACATGCAGCAACAGAGATGGCAGGTCAGCTCTGCTGGAAGACACGGAGCGTTTTGGAGACACTTGGAGATAGCAGAGACAAGCAGCCAGTGGGCATTCAATGGTATGTGATGAAGAGAAGAGGCGATCAATAAAGAATGATCAACAGCACTTGCTGGGGTGGTGAGAGAACATGGACAGAACCTAGGGATCTGTCCCCCCCGAGACAGCCCTGTTCAATAACAGCTCCCTTTAATGGTCCATGCAGATCCATGGACCCAGGGAATGGTGCCTGGATTGAATCCCCACGTCTCCAAGGTCTCTACTGCTCTCCCAGAGGATCCCTCAGAGTGACAGGTATGAAGACAAAATTGGGCACAGCGGCCTTGCATACCCCAGCCCACAGCCTCTTCACACAGTCATCGAAATAAACGACTCAAATGCTCCTTTTGGCTCAGGCAGTTGTTTAAACGGGATTCCATCCTCCGCAGCCAAGGGAAGGGGAGCTGGGGGGTGGAGCAGGGCGCCATTCCATCGGTGTGTCCTGGATGGAACTGGATGAAGGCCTGTATGCCAATGTTTGCTTTGCCAAGGGCAAGCCGCTGCTGGTCAGGCCACTGAAAAAAACAGCTCACAGTGGGAGCAAAGGATCCCTCATTTCACCAGGAGCACAGGATGGCTGAGTCTCTGAAAGTCTCCAGAACACAGGGAGCCTCACACAAGCTCCACTATGGGCTTGGCCTTCCCAGTGGTCCACTGCCCGGGTCACAGGACCTGGGAGACGCCGGAAAGACCACCTGCATGGGGCCAGGGCAGCTGACGCCCCCAGGGGACAGCACTCCCCTCGGCCCCGCAGAAGGGCTGCCAGTGAGCGGGCTTGGCTCTTCTGGTTTGTTCAGACCCTAGTAGTGTGGAGTGGGGCTGAGGTGGGCAGAACCCACAGACGACCCGTAACACGGGAGGGGCCAGGGCAGAAGGGTCGTGAAAGCCGCCTTGGAATCTCGGTTCAGGAGCGGTGAGCAGGCTGAGTTTTCCTGCCCTGTCAGGCTCTCAGAGGTGTCATCTTTAAGTCCAGGGGTATGAAGAGCAGGAGATATAGTGTGGGGGAGCACCTGCACCCCATCTGGAGCATCACGGAGCTCAAAAACGTGACTTCCCGGCCAGGCCTTCAAAACACCCCAGCCGCAGCCCAACCCACCGCCTGGCCTCTTGAGTCTTGACGCACTGGAAGTCACTCCCTGAGTATGGCCAGACTTCCCAGGTCCATCTCTGCTCCCTCCAGCCCCTTGTCACCCACATGGGGAAGGCAGACACCGTGGATGCTGAAAGGCAGGGCTGCGAGGTCACACAGGCCCCTCCAATCCCTGCACCCCCATCCCCCCCAGGGAGGCGACTTACCTTCTCCTCTGAGAAATGAGGCCAATGGCAGCTCCTCCACCGGCGACTCCTTTGAGGGTTAGGTGAGAGGCCGCAGGAGCGCAGGCCTTTGGGAGACACTCTGCGAGGCCCACAGTGAGTCTCGATGCTGGGCCTCACAGCCCGACGTCTCCTCCCAGCATCTCCTCAGGCTCCTACCAGGCGCGTCATGTCCTTGACATTGACCACAAGATCCATCTTCAGGTCTGCACATCTCTCGCACACCAGCTGAGGGCAACTCCGAGGCAGGGCTGAGCCTTCCAGGGCACCGTTATCTGCACGGGGCCCATCTGGTACTAGTGATCCGGCCACCACTCAGACCCGTGGGGGACATTCCACTATGGGGACAATCAACTATACCCCATGCCCCGCAAAGAGGTTCTCACTGTTTTGTTCTTGAGTCCAACAGAGGCCCAGCAGATGGACTTCATGGAGAATAAAGCCCCTGCCTACATGCTCAATTGTGTGCGTGTGTCAGTAGATATGTGTGTGCGTATATATGTGTGTGCGTTGTCTGTGTGTGCACACAGGTATGAGACTGCACGTTTTGGAAGAGATATCCTTTACTTTTCATCAGATTTTCAGAAGACTGTGTTTCCCATCTGGGGAATATTTCTTCAAAGCACTCTTAAGTCTCTCTGAAATTTCATTATTTACTTGTTTCTTGTCTCTACCACTAGAAAGCAAGCTTCAAGGCACTCGTCTCACTCACAGTCGTATCCACAAGCCCCAAAAGAGAGTCTGGCACATAGTGGGTTCTTGGTATCTTTTGAATGAATGAATGTGAGGTTCTTTGACCCAAAGGCATAGATCCTGCTCCATAATGGGTATCTGGGCAAGCCCTAGACAGTCAGCGGGGTCTCCTTCTCAGGGCAGCTCTGGGGTGGAGGGCAGACACTGGTTATTCTGCAGCAAGAGTCCATTCAGGGGAGGGATTGAGAGTGCTCAGATGAGATCCACCTGAGAGGAGGAGAATGCAAGGCTCTCTACTGTGTTTGTGTGCATGCGAAGTCGCTTCAGTCGTGTCTGACTCTGCGATCCCATGAATGTAGCCCGCCAAGCTCCTCTGTCCATGAGATTCTCCAGGCAAGAATGCTGGGGTGGGTTGCCATGCCCTTCTCCAGGGGATCTTCCCGACCCAGGGATCAAACCCACGTCTCATGTCTCCTGCATTGGCAGGCCAGCTCTCTACCACCAGAGCCACCTGGGAAGCCCCTATTGTGTGATAAGTTTCCCTAAAACATAGTGGCTTGAAACAATTATGCTATATCTCATGATTTTGCGGTCCAGCATTCATGCAGGCTCTGATGTTTCTGCACCACGTGGCACTGACTGAGGCCACTTGTTGGTGTTCGGCAGCTGGTAGAGTGGCTGGGCCCAGAGGGTCCAGGGCAGCTCCCCTTACACGTCTGGGTGATGTTAGAAGGCTGGGTGCAGCAGGACCGTCTGTGGGGCTCCTGTCCCTGGTCTCTCCAGCACAGCCGCCTCAGGGGAGTCAGACCTCCACACAGCAGCTCAGGTTTCCCAGAGGCTGTTCAAGAAGATCGAGGCTGCTTTCAATTCCACCTTGGAAGTCTGACAGTTTCTATCACCTCCTACTGGCAGCCAGTATGTCAAAGCCAGCCCAGACTCGAGAGAAAGACAGGAACTGCAAGGTGTGTAAATACCATCACAGTGCTCAGCAACCACACCTGACTGGTGGTTACCAGGGACAGGGCAGGTCCACAGGAGGAGCCGGGTGGAACTCGCTTTGCAGAGATAAGTGGCCTGGACGCTGGTAGAAGTCTGGGCCTGTGTTTTGGCTTTATTATTATTATTACTGGTGTATTTGGATTTCTTTCTTTCTTTTTGGCTGTAGGGCATGAGGGATCTTCGTTCCCCAACAAGGGATCAAACCTGTGCCCCCTGCAGTGGCAGCACAGAGTCTTAACCACTGGACCACCAGGGAAGTCCCTAGGCCTGTGTTTAAAATATAAGAACTCACTCCCCCAGGATAACATTTTTTTGTATTCTACTCTCCTGTCAACATTGAAGAGAAAGGCAAATTATCAAGAAAATAAATGGTTTATTTTTCTTTATATCCATAGCAAATTTGTAATAATACACCACCAGACAGAACCATGCCTCTCTTGACAGAAATCATATTCATTATTTGGACAAATTTAAAAAAACAAACAAACACTAAAAACACCCTAGCTTTGACTTGCAGCCAGCAAGGACATGCCCCAGATAGGTCTTGACCAAATGGATCATTTCAGGTAAAAGAGAGTGCTAGGGTTATCTGTGGATTCCCTGCCTGGGGGCCCAAGGACCAAGAGAGCCACAAAGATTAAGAGCTAAGGAGACAGAAGTCCCTTGATTTACAGAGCTCTAGGTTCATCCTCCTAAAGGAAATCAGTCCTGAATACTCATTGGAAGGACTGGCGCTGAAGCTGAAGCTCTAATACTTTGGCCGCCTGATGCAAAAAGCCAATTCATTAGAAAAGACCCTGATGCTGGGAAAGATTGAAGGCAGGAGGAGAAGGGGACAACAGAGGATGAGATGGTTGGGTGGCATCACCGACTCAATGGACATGAGTCTGAGCAAGCTCAGGGAGATGGTGAAAGACAGGGAAGCCTGGCGTGCTGTAGTCCATGGGTCTCAAAGAGTTGGACACGACTTAGTGACTGAATAACAACAGGGTCATCCTCAGATCAGAGCTGAGCATGGGAACTTGGGCATAAAAGATGGTGGTTAACACTTGAAGAAAAAAGCCCATGAAGAAATGGATGCTAAAGTAAACAGAACAATATATTGAGGTAACACCTATCCTCTGCCTCTTGCTGGTGTCAAACTAAGACCTGAGATTTTAAAAACAATGGAATTCTCGAACGCAGTTTTTTAAAAAAATTACACACACAAAAATCCTTGCTAGAGATTCTTTAAAAAGAAAAACAACTTGCTGCTTTTGCAACTTGCTAACTTTTGTTATTGAAGTCAGTTCTGCTAGAACAGGGGAGGGGGCTTGTTAACCCTGTACAGCTCTTTCTAGCCTCAGGAATCTCATTTGCTCAAATGACACTTGGAAGGACAGATATAAGATGACATTTGGACAGATGTCACTTTCCGCAAACAGGGAACCAGCCTCAATAGTACAGAGAGGGTTTTATGGGAGTAAAAGAACAAGGGAAATTCTAAACCCAGATTTTCTATTTGATCCTGAGTAGCAAGTCTGACCGGAGAAGGCAATGGCACCTCACTCCAGTACTCTTGTCTGGAAAATCCCATGGATGGAGGACCCTGGTAGGCTACAGTCCATGGGATCGTGAAGAGTCGGACATGACTGAGCGACTTCACCTTCACTTTTCACTTTCATGCGTTGGAGAAGGAAATGGCAACCCACTCCAGTGTTCTTGCCTGGAGAATCCCAGGGACGGGGGAGCCTGGTGGGCTGCTGTCTATGGGGTCGCACAGAGTCGGACATGACTGAAGCAACTTAGCAGCAGCAGCAAGTCTGACATCACAGATTAGGAACAAAAAGCAAAGTGCAACTATATATGTATAAAGGTCACTCTGAACATCTTTACCTTAAATGACAAGCAGAGACCAGGAAAAGACAAGGAAATGAATTTAAGGTACTCAAGGTCTACATATACAAATCCATTCCTATTTGTTTCATCTTCTGCTTCTTTTTGCAATGGCTTGGAGAAAACGTGTGAGAAGAATGTCCTAACTCAGCTGACCTTAGTCTTCACAAGGCCAAGAATGGACAAGGCTTGTTTCCCAGATGCTGGAGATACTCCTTCATTACTGACGTGAGTGTCCAATCCTGCAATGCCTGGATCCTGCCCAGACAGGACTCTCTGGACTTCACTACCTTTGACATCTCAAAATGACCCAAACTGACACCTAGCAGAGTATAATGTATTCAGAAAACCTCTTATGAGCAGGAATATTTACAGTTAAGACATTATTTTCTTAAACCACCATCGAAGTTCAGAATCAAATGACCATTCCATGCAAATTAATTTCTTCAGACTCCCATAAAGGCAAGATTTAGAGTTTTACATTTCTAATCTGGCCTGAAAAATATATTTCAGGTTCCAGTGATTTGAAAACTCTTCTATCAGGGAATTACATGGGTTATGAATAAAAATATGTGTGTGTTTACATACTTATGTTTGTTTCATCCGTCAGTGCTTATTCATCAGTGGTAATCATTACCTTTGGGTAATCATCAGTACCAATTTAACCTGATGGTGGGCCCAAAAGGGTGTTCAGAATTCAGCACAACACACAACCACAGAAAGTCGTCAGTGCTCAAGAGAAACAGTGTCCTTGCTGGCGTCTTACTTGGCCTAGGACTCCCATTTGCCCCCCACTCGGCCCCCAGGGGAAGCCCCCTCATGCAATTTCTGTGTGCCCCTAAGTGAGTGAGTGTGGGTTTGAGGCAAGTCAACCTGACAGCAAGGAAAGGACATCCTCAGAGAAGACTTCAAGGTTGTGAAATCACAAAACAAAGCCAAAAATACATACAATACCTCCACTACCCGGCAGTGAAAGCTTGCTTGCTGAAGGGTGTTTAATAAGGAGCATGCGCAGCAATCCAAGAAGGCAGAGCCATCCCCACACGGGTGAAACCCTGCATCTCTCTCTGCACACCTGGGCGTGGGGCCCATCCGCTGGACCTGGGGAGTCTCTCGACAGAGTCCACTCACTCCCTGAAGCATCCTAGAGACCCCAGAAAGAGAGTGCTCCTTGCTGCAGCGAGCAGTGGCGCTCCTCCATCCTCGCTTTCCTCTATCACCTGGACAGCGCGGTGTTCTCCACTACAGCCTGGGATCCACTTTTCCCGGGTTTAGGAGCCCTTCCGCTCTGAGAAAACCAGCAAGGCCTCTCCAAATCCGCCAAGCAGGAGGCTGCGAGAAACAGCAAGAGGTCAGCTTTGCCCTCTCTGGAGCCTAGAGGCTGTGGACTGTGGAGTTGCCCAGTGTCCGTAGGACAAGTGATGCTCCCTTATCATGCAGCTGAGTATCCTGTCCCCTGCCCACACCGCCTGACTTCAAGTCAGGTCCCGGACTGCCCAGTCGTCCAGGGTAAACCTCCGCTGTCCCTCAGGGAGAAAGGTGACGTGTCCCAACCATCCTGACCACGTGATGCTGACTGCACTTCTTTACTGCTCTCTGGCCCAAACATAGGAGGAGGGCTTCCCACTGGTGCATTTTCCTACAGTGATGGATAAGAAACCATGCATGTATCCATAATCCTATGATTGCTGACAGTCTCTGAGTCCTTTTATTTCATTTAGACTAACAGAACATTTAAAGACAAAATACAAATGGAGACTCATGAATTTCCCCCAAGAGCAGAAAGATCTATGGTCAGTGAAAAGGAAAATGAAAAATAGCAGAATGGAAGACTGAGAAAGAGGTGGATTTTACATGCCTAAAATGTAACACATTTGAAGGTTTGCACATTTTCTATTTTAAACTTCTTACTAGACACTCTAGTGTCTGTCTGAAGCCCCCATCATTCTTCCCCCAAAGCACCTCTGAGGCCTGGGCTGGGCCATGAGTAAAGGCTTGTGATCGGGGTCCCTGAGGATAACGTGCTCTTGTTCAGAGGTGCCAACAGCCCTTCTGATGCCTTGTTCTTCCTTTTTTCTCCATTTAACCCCCAGCATCGTACTCTTCCTATATACCCACTCCTCATGCATACCCACACACAACACACTCATACTTGGGTAGTGGCACCTCCACAGTCCTAACATATGTCTAAGGCATAAAATGTATCAGATACACTTAGGCCGTATATATTCTGTTCTCAGTGAAAAAAGTCATCTATGGTGGTGACTATGACCTAAAGATAACATCTACCATGAACCATTTCCAATAAAGGAGTGAACTAAGTGGGAACAGGAAAACAATACACCGAGTTCAAACTGTGCTCAGGTGTTTGTTTTTTGGGTTTTTTTTTTTTTTTTTGGCTGCACCACATGGCATGTGGGATCTTAGTTCCCCAATCAGAAGTATTACAAATAGTGACAATAAGTCAATGAATTCTAACACACACTGAATTCGTAATAATGTAGCTGAAGTTTGTTACAAACCAAACAGATTTCAGAGGACTTTCCTAGATCTATACTCATCATTTATAGCATTGCTTCTGGAAGAAACTGGGGACCAAGTTCCAAAAGACTGTATTTTTAAATACAACCCCATTGGACTTGTCCCTGGCATAGTTTGGGGACAGTCCTAGATGCTGGTGGGTTCTATCACTTCTTTTGGATGAAGAAGGACCCAGGAAGGGGAAGCCACTTGTTCTGTACACAATGCGTGTGTGCTGTCGTGTCTGAACTCTTTGCAACCCCATGGACTGTAGCCCACCAGGCTCCTCTGTCCATGGAATTTTCCAGGCAAGAATACTGAAAATGAAATGAAATGGCAAAATTGCCATTTCCTCCGCTAAGGAAGATCTTCCTAATGCGTCTCCTACATTGGCAGGCAGATTCTTTACCACTGAGCCACCTGAAAAGCCCATTCTGCACACAGGCTCACCTCTAAAGACCCAGTTTTGCCTTCTAAGCCAATCTGCTGTTTCCTTCTGCATTCCTTCAAGAACACACACACCGTCTTCTTAAATCCCTGGATGAGCACAGAGTCACCATGACCTGATGTGAGATCAGTACAGAACTCTGACTTGGGAAGAGTTTTATTTCTGCAAATGTAACAGGGGGTCAATCATTTCCACTAATCTTCCTTAATCACTGGGGAGAACAGGGTTTTGGCTGGCTCTTTGCCACCCTCCCTCCCCCAGCCTCAGAACAATGCTGCAGTGTAATAACCTTTGCATTGCATCCCTTGGTTTAGCGATTTAATAAAATACCGAGCAGCTTTAGAGAATGCTGACATGAAAACAAACCTGGTTCCGTTTACCCTTAAGAGCGCCAGGGAGGTGAGCTTTGATGCTGTTTTCTAAACAGCGGGAGACGCTGACACGGGGTGCAGGAATCTTAATAGCATTACAGCTGTTTAAGTCAGAGCTTTACTGAACTGTTTGCAAATCTTGTAATCCCCATCATTCCTGAAATGAACAAACTTCATGTAACGAAGGCATAAACATTCAGATTGCAGAGCCAGCCAGAAATAGTCATCACTCAATTCTCTTCCAGGGGGTTATTTATTTTCAGCGTCTCTCCATTCTTTCTCTTCTCTCTTATCAGGAGCCAAAGGCCCCATCTCGAACTTACATTTATTATTGTGGTGATTCAATGAATTTCTATGGAACTTTCCAGACTGAGGACAGAGACTGTACTCTTTTCTCAGCTGTAGGCCTGGCACTTAACACAACACCCAATAAATATTTGCTCAGTGAGTGATGGAATTCTTATACCTGCTCCCCACTTTCCCATCTGGATTCCAAACCATTTTTTTCTCTTTCCCTCACCAAAATAAATGCACTCCCTTGGGGACTTGCTTTGCGACGATTCACAATCTGATTAATTATTCTATGTGGAAAAATAATGAGTGTAGTTATTCAGAAGAGCTTTCTCAGCATTTTAAAGAAGAGGTTTCAGATTCTTAAGTCCGCTAAAAAACTGCAGACACTGTGATCCTAGCTGCACTTTGGGGTATGTTGGAGGAAGTTCTTTCTTTACTCCGAAATTCACTCTTCTACAAATAGACTTAGGCAGTCTCTAAGCATTCCCCTAAAACGAAAGGCAAAGACATCTTTACTCAGAGATGATATAAGACCATTCTCTAAAGGTGAGGTTGAGACTAGGATCAAGTTGAAGTGACCACCATGTTTGTAACCCAGGGTCAATAGCAAGCCCAGTGAATGATGGGCAAAAATGAGAAGCTGATTACCAAATCCTACAAAGAGGTTGTGTTTTGGTGATTCCTTTCTCTCCTTGTACTTAAACTATTTCACAGGGAAAAGTGACTCTCCTCATCTAAAGAGCATTCAAAGAAAAAGCACGAACAACTATTAATAATTCTACTCGACAGAAACACCGCTCCCAGTTCTGAATGTTTTTTTTTTTTTTGGAATGTGTTGAATTCCCTTTGCCAAAATTTTGGAATACTGGGAATTCATATTGATACATAACCTAGAATGTTGTTAATGTAAAAACAAATCTGAATCTGGATATTTAAATTACTGAGCTTGCAATAGATATTAAAATGCTGGGCTTTTATCGTTAAAAAGAAGATAAGATAGCTGGACAAGAGCAGCTGCTTTTAATTAAAGGCTTTAAGAGCTGACCGACGTTGGGGGTGTGGGTTTATCATTCTTCTTGAGTACAGGACCCACTGATTGAGCTAACAGTGCCAGACAGAGAGATGGAAAGGTGAATGAAACAGCCCTTTCCGGGAGGACCGTCAGGCAGCAGGTAGGCAGGAAGTACCCACCTGGCACTTCCTGGGGTACCTGCTGATGGAGGCACGTAGTGGGGGAGGCAGGGGCTGCCAAGGACCTGAGCCTGGGGCCGACCCAAATCTCTAATGAGGAGATAGGTTCTTTAAAATCTTGCTGAAATTCCAAATGGCATTTTCTCCACGAACCACCACAAACCTTTAGATCCATGATTCCCAACTGTGGTGATTCTGCCAATGAGAGGACCTCTGGCAAAGCCTGGACATGTTTTTTGGTTGTTGGAATTGAGGGAGTGTTACTGGCACCTGGTGAGGTGGGGCTTAGGCTTGCTGCTAAAAATTCTATGTGGTACAGGATGGCCCCTCACAGCAGAGGTCAACAGCACTGAGGGTGAAAAATCTTCTTCAGACAATGAGCTATTTTGTGCATCTAAGCTGCTGCCCATCCAAGAAGATGGACAATGACATGTACCCTGGTATCCTAGATGGTGACCTCACTGGGGTCTTGAACTGTGTCTACAGAACCCAGTAAGCACGTCTGGTAGAATGAATGAACATACAAGCAATGGAGGTGAGGATGTCAGTGGATACAGGGTCCTCAGCCTCAGCTGAACTGCAGTGGTGTGGCTATACAGCTTCTACTCACCTCCACCCACTCCAGCAACTGCTGCCATGTGGGCGTGCAAGCCCAACTTAACAGCTGCTCCATATTTTTGAAAGAATCTGGAGATCTGGACTTTTACAGGGAAACCACCTGATTTCTAAATGTTGAATAATTTGAAAATTGAAAATCAAAGGGAAAAAAAAGAAACGATAACTATGCAGACAAACACAGTCGGTCCAAACCAAACAGCCTTTTGTGACTTCTGATCAGTCTAGGCTCCCAAAGGGCAGAGATGGGCCATGGATTCCTGCCCAGGATCCAATTAGCCGGTCACCCAGTCACAGCTTGAACACACCCAGTCTACGGACAATGCAGACCAGCCCTGTGCAAAAGACAGGAAATCTGAAACACAGTCTGACACTCCTCTTCTGGTGGTTCACTTTGTGGTCGGAAAATTCTTTGAGGCTGAAAACACACCATCCTTAAACTCAAGAGTTCTCAAGAATCAGGAAATTCCAAAGTCAAGGTTCCTTTTGCAATGATCGCACATGCTGTTTCCTTGACTTGGGTACACACAGCCCTTCTTTCCATCGTGTTCAGGGCATACCATGAAGTCCACAGGATGTGGGACAGCCTGTAGGCACGGCTCCCACAGACGACTGTGGGAACCTTCAGACTAAGCACGTCCTCCCCACTGCAGAGCATCTCACGCTTATTTCTTACACTCAGTTCAACACCTGGGTTTTGTTTTTTTGTTTCTTTGAGTTCATTCTGAAATTGCATACAAAATATAGTCAATGAGAATTATTCGAAAAAAAAATGCCATCAAGAATTGAGATAGTCACTATAAAGGTTGCTGTTGTTGTTCAGTCACTCAGTCGTATTTGACTCACTGTGATCCCATGGACTGCTGCACACCAAGCTTCCCTGTCCTTCACTATCTCCCAGAGTTTGCTCAGATTCATGTCCATTGAATCAGTGATGCCATCCAACCATCTCATTCCTCTGTTGCCTGCTTCTCCTTCTGCCTTCGGTCTTTCCCAGGGTCTTTTCCAATGAGTCAGCTCTTCACATCAGGTGGCCAAAGTATTAGAGCTTCAGTTTCAGCATCATCGGTCCTTCCAAGGAATATTCAGCGTTGATTTCCTTTAGGATTGACTGGTTTGATGTTCTTGCTGTCCTAGGGACTCTCGAGAGTCTTCACCAGAACCACAGTTCAAAGGCATCAATTCTTTGGTGCTCAGCCTTCTTTATGGTCCAACTCTCACATCAATCCATGACCACTGGAAAAACCATAGCTTTGACGATATGGACCTTTGCTAGCAAAGTGATGTCTCTTCGTTTTAATATGCTGTCTAGGTTGGTCATAGCTTTTCTTCCAAGGAGCAAGCGTCTTTTAATTTCATGGCTGCTGTCACCAGGCACAGTGATTTTGGAGCCCAAGATAATAAAGTCTGTCACTCTATTTTTTCCCCATCTGTGGCCCAGATGCCATGATAATAGATGAAGGTTAAGGTATAGAAACTGGGGAAACAGTCTCAAGGATGCACCCGGATACCTTGGTGGTTGGGTTTCTGGACGTCAAACTGCCCACCATCTGGGTTCTGCCTTCCCGGGAGGACAGGTGAGGGGGAGAAGGAGGGACTGTAGGGTCAGCTCCCGCCCCCGGCCCCAGCCCAGTTCCAAATTGCTAAGTCTCACCATAGGCACCTTCTGCCCCTCCATTCTTCCCTGTCTTCCCAGGGCCAGAGGGACCAAGTCCTTCACCCACAGCCTGAGTAAGCCTCTCCCTTCTGCATCAGGTCCAGTTTCAAGGCCCTCCCTATCACCCTGGCCTCTCTCTCTCCTCTGTTCTTCACACCCACTGTGCATACAAATACTTACTATCCAAGACTTCCCTGGTGGTCCAATGGCTTAAAAACAAAAAACAAAACCACCACCACCAACAAAAACTCCACACTCCCAATGCAGGGAGCACAGGTCTGATCTCTGGTTGAGAAAGCTCGCACATGCTGTGCGGTAGTGGCACGGCCAAATATATATATTTATTTATTTATTAAAAAAAAAAAACAGTTACTATCCTACCTCAGAAATTATCTTTATGACTTCTTCTCCTGAAAACTCAAGGGCTGGATGGTGTCTTATGCTCCTTAATGACTTCCACATGCTTTGCATACACTCAATACATATTTTTTTGTTAATTCACAGAAATATAACTTATAGTATTAAAAATCCAAGGCAGTGAGATCCTTTTCCTAAAAATGTTCCACTGCACATTCCTAGTTCACTGTGTCAGTCTCTGAACAAGAAATAGGGCCAATGTGTCTTAGGTAATACTCCTTCTGTATTGCTGCCGAATCATCCAGATACTCCTTATAAATGATCAGACTGGTGGGAAGAGAAACATTAGAGGTTGCCTCAGATGGTAAAGAATCCACCTACAATGCAAGAGACCTAGGTTCGATCCCTGGATTGGGAAGATCCCCTGGAGGAGGAAATGGCTCTTCACTCTAGTATTCTTGCCTGGTGACTCTTGTGGACAAAGAAGCCTGATCCATGGGGTAGCAAAGAGTCGGACATGACTGAGCAATTAATACTTCCTTTCCTTTCTTCCAATCACCTAGTAGCTCTAAAATCTTGGGGAAAAAAACAGTTAAATGTCTGAACCTTAGCTTCTCCATCTTTAAAACAGGACTGGGGAACTTCCCTGGCAGTCCAGTGGTTAAGACTCCTTGCTTCAAATGCAAGGGGTGCAGATTCAATCCCTGGTCAGGGAACAGAAATCCCACATGCCATGCACAGCCAAAAATATTTTTTTAAATTAAAATGGGGGCTAACTTGGAGGGTTGCTGTGAAAGTTAATGAGATATATAATATTAATATGAAAATGTCTGAAATATAGTAGTTGGTCAATAAATGGTTAGTTATTACTAAAAAGGAGAGAAGAGATTATGAGGAGGAGGAAGAGGATGGTATAGAAATATTTCTTAACTTTTCTTTTCCTTCCATTTTTCTTCTTAGGGCAGGAAGTGCCCCATTAGGGGCTCCTGAGAGAAACTGAAAACCACTTTCACAGAATGCCATGAGCAAAAAGATTCATTTCTGTCAGTGTGGATGGTTTAGATACAGACATGCTCCCTGGAGAAGGGAAGGGGGTGGCAACCCACTCCAGTATTCTTGCCTGGAGAATCCCATGGACAGAGGAGCCTGGTGGGCTATAGTCCTTGGGGTCTCAAAGAGTCAGACATGACTGAGCAACTAACACCAGGCAGGAAGATAAGTAACTACGGACATCCCAGGGGCAGCGACTTTTCACTTTTATCCAAGAGTTGGCCCTGACACATACTGGGTCCCAGAAAATATCTGTTTATTGAACAAACCCCTTCCAGCCCAAAGCCACAGGAGATGCAAAGTTGCCTCTTGGACTTCCTCATCATGGTATTCCCAGAGCCTGGTCCTGCCCCTCACATTCATCTTACAGGAACCTCATACTGATGTTTAAACTTGATACCATTTGTGTGTGTGTGTGTGTGTGTGTGAGAGAGAGAGAGTTGGGGTGCGGGGGGGGGGGCTATGACAGCACAAGATGGGGGATTATTTACAAGTTGTCCTGGGGGGCAGGAGGCTGCCTTGGTCACATGGGGCCTAGTGGTGGCCCCATCAACCTGCACTGTGGCCTTGGAGCAAAAGGTAACAGTTCTGCAGGTCCAATGTGAAAACCAATGCAAAAACTGGGGAAATGGTGAAGGAAGCCAACCCTTAGGATTACTCTCATACCAAGCAAGAGAGGTTCTTCCCTGGTAGCTCAGTGGTAAAGAATCCGCCTGCACATGCAGGAGACACAGGTTCGATCCCTGCGTCAGAAAGATCCCCTAGAGAAGGAAATGGAAACCCATTCCAGTATTCTTGCCTGGAGAATTCCAGGGACAGAGGAGCCTGGGAGGCTATAGTCCATGGGGTTGCAAAAGAGTCAGACACGACTTAGCAATTAAACAACAAGCATGAGAAAAAAAATACGGCTCTTCTAGGACTAAGCCTTATTTCAGCAAAACTAAATAAAATGCTTTTCTTTCCATCATACTGGTAAAGAAATGTAAAAACCTCCAAAACTTGTCTGCAATTCAGTTCTGGAGTGCCATCCTTGGTGCTGGGAGTTGGGGTGGGTATTGCCAAATAATATATTCAAACTGGAATGGAAATAAGTATTATATAACTTCAAGTGGACCTAGGTTTGTTTTTCATTTTTAAAACAGAGGTTAAGAAATGTAAGTAGCGAGAACCAACATGAATTATTCTCCTTAAGGTGCTGCATTAGTGATTTAGGCCATATAGCAGGAAGCCGTGGTCTCAGGAAAGGAAAGCTGTGGGTCACCAGGCCAGCAGCTGGCAAGCTGGGTCAAGACTTAGGAAGGACTGACCCATGTCCGGGTCATTGAGAGGCTCGGCAGGCTCGGTGCGACAAGTACCACTCAGCGTGGTTTCACTTTATAGACAATAGAGCCCACCTCCCTCCGCACAGACTTCCCTGGCCAAATAGTGCATTGTCCTCACCATCAGACCAAACTCGTGTGACTTCTGGCAAGTGGAAACCATGGAAACAGAGGGTCTATACTTTTTGCTGGATGCATTTCTGTATTGTCGTAAATGTCTCCTGCTGAATCTTTATTCATTAGGAACTGATCTTCTCGTCAGCTGATGGATTCTGATTCTGAGAACTGACTCGGGTTTGGAAACTGGCCAAGAATTGTCATTTTAAACTAGGTAAATGATCTCTGCCTTCTGCTTATCCATTTTTGATATATTTCTATTATAACTTGTTAAGCAACAGTCTTGATGACTCTCCATCCTTTCCCTAAGTTAACCCTACACTGACTGCCTTTCAATTTTGCTGCCTATTATGGTAGTTTTGACTACCTTGCTTATGGTGCAAATAGCATACATTACTATATATATATAAGTATAGGACTTCCCTGGTTGGTCTGTAGGTTAAGAAACCGCCTTCCAATACAGGAGACATGGATTTGGTCCCTGGTCCCGGAACTAAGATCTCACACGCCACGGGGCAACTAAGCCTGCATGCAGCAACCAAGACCTAGCATAGCCAAAAATTAAAAAATAAAATACCTAAATATAAGTGTGCATGCCAAGTCACTTCAGTTGTGTCCGACTGTTTGCAACCCTATGGAAGATGGCCCGCCAGGGTGGGATTCTCCAGGCAAGAATACTGGAGTGGGTTGCCATGCTCTCCTCCAGGGGATCTTCCTGATCCAGAGATCAAACCCAGGTCTCTAACGTCTCCTGCATTTGGCAGGCAGGTTCTTTACCACTAGCGCCACCTGGGAAGCCCTACCGAAGTACACAGCCCCCAAAATAGCATGCCCACTGATTGAGGAGAGCAACAGCAGTCCCAGCAGTTTAAACTCACCATCATCCCCACCTCACCTTCACCCTCCCTGAAGATGACAACCACGACCCTGGTGATCATCATGTCAGCTGGTTTGAATATTAGTAAGCTGGAGTAGATCAAAGTCTTAATGTGCTCAGTCGCTGATCAGCAGTCTGTGTACAGGGTTCAGGGGCAGAACCCTACCACCTTACCTTCCACACAGCAGACCGGGGAACGTGATTTTAAAGTAGGAGCGTGTGGCTGCTCTGCTCAAAAATCCTTGGATCACTCCTCCCCGCCTCCGCTCATGGTAAAGCCAAGCCCTTATAATGGCCTTTAAGAGCCCACATGGTCAACCACCTACTACCTCTCCAGCCTCATCTCCTACCACTCTCGCCCAGCAAGCTGCTCCGGTCACAGTGCTCCTTGAGCAAACAAAGCACTCTCCCACCTCAGGGCCTTTGCAATTTCTGTTACCCCTCAGCCAGTGTCCCCAGGGCTCACTCCCCCACTTCTTCAGGTCTGTGCTCAAATATGGGAGGGAGAAGCAGTGCTGTCTTTAAGCAAATGGGTGAGTGCATTCTAAACGAGGATGGTTTGGAGCTTGTTTAAGAGAAAAATGACTTGAAGGATCAAAGGAAGAAACACAAACATAGTTATAGTCACAGTTAAAGTTATAGTTATATATTTATAGTTACAGTTGTAGTTATATATACACACATAATTAGTGGTTCACCCACAGTGGTTACTCTTGTGTGGATGAGTGGCTGAAAGGTGTCCTGGTGAGGCTCTGCTTCCTGAATGCTGGCTGTACTAGATATAATATATTCAGTTTGTGAAAATATTCATGATATAAGCACTCTTCTGAATGTATGTTTATTTATATATCCATAGGACATATACCCCAAACATGCGCACTAACATTGGAGAGCAAATATTAGTATCCCAAGGAAACCCAAAGAACTTATTTTCCTCTCCTCTCTCTGCTGAAGACTTACCATCCCATGGTTTCCCTGGTCAGAATTATATCAAACAGCAATATCGATAAGCCAGACGTGATCACCTGCAGAAACAATTTCAGCAAAAGGTCATCAGCGCAGCAGGACCTTGGTGACCTTCTCCAAAGCCATTAGTTGGTGGCAGTGCAGATCCCAGACATCAGCTGTGTCTTCCCACTCTGTCTTTCCCACCCCCCCTCCCCCAACACTTCCTGGTCCCTGGTGTTTCACAGAAAATGCTAAGTCCTCGTCTATTCTGAGATGAGAATCTTCAAAGAAGCATTTAATTTCCAAATTTTTCGAAAGAGAAGGCACACAACTGAAATCACACTCCTCTCTCTCCAGGGCAATGGCAGAGCAAGAATACCTGTTTCCATCTTGTCTCAGCTGCATAAGAACCCCCAAGGTCAGAAGTATCCATTCACCCATTCCCAGATCCTCCAGCTAAAATCCGAGATGCTGACCCACCTTCACCAACAGCACTGTCTCTCGCCCTGTCCTAATGTCCCTGTTTTTCTGGCCCAATGCACATATTCTGAGAAACCAGGTTCTTCCTAAGAGAGGAAGCAATGAAGTCATTAATTATTTGCAAACATCTAGGAGCCAGTAAATGGGCTTCCCTGGCGGCTCAGCAGTAAAGAACCCACCTGCAACACAGGAGGCAAAAGAGATGAGGATTTGATCCCTGGGTCAAGAAGATCCCCTGAAGGAGGGCATGGCAACCCACTCCAGTATTCTTGCTGGAAAATCCCATGGACAGAGGAGCCTTATGGTCTATGATCGATGGGGTCACACACAGTCAGACATGACTGAAGCAGTGACTGAGCAGAAAACACGAGGCAAAGGAGAGAAAAGTTACTCCACATTTCTCAGAGCTAGAAATTAAAAAAAAAAAAAAAAAACCCTTAGAAGTGGCAGTAATGGGACTCAGACCTCCAAGATGCCTCTAAAAAGTCAACACAAAAAGTTTTGAGAACCAAAGACCAACTCTGAAATGCTGGATCAGGTAAGATTTTTTTTTTTTCTCCCAGGATTCTGCACTCTGAAATGCAAAGCAGCTTCTGTGAGGAAAGTTACCGTAAGAACTTGCCTCTGCAATGAGAAGTAAAAAGCAGGCAGGATCAGGACAGGTCACTCAGGCTGTGTGTCCTCAGAGATATCAACTACCATCTCACTCAAAGGGATGTCATGTCCTGTCTTGGAGGCCTCTTCAGGCCCCAAGATGGGAACAAGGCAGCAAGCAGATGGTCAGAAGAAGGGAGTATGGAGTATGGTGGTCCAGGGTTTAAGAATCCATCTTCCAATTCAGGGGACATGGGTTTGATACCTGATCAGGGAATGAAGGTCCCATGTGTTGTGGGGCAACTGAGCCCGTGCAACCACAATGAATGAGCCTGTGCATGACGACTAGAGAAAGACCACGCTGCAAAGAAGACCCAGTGCAGCCAGACATGTTTTTAAACAATTTAAACAATAAGAAGGAGGAAGTATGTTTGATGAGTCTCATCTTCACTCATTTACCATCTCAAAAAGAAGTCTGTAAATATAAACCTGGAACTCTCAGTATAGAAACCTTGTGAGATCGTAGAACCTTTGTAATAGTTTATTCATTTAAGGTCACTTTCTATTTGCTTCCCTGTATCGATTTGCACCTAAAAACCTTGACAACAAAAAAAGAACCTGTGGTGTCTTCAGGAACAAAAAAGAAGTGACAACAAAGTCAGAGAGACAGCTGCAAAGCGAAACGCAAAGGACGAGAGGAAATATTTCTCAAAGTGAAAACGGAGTGCTGGCTTTTATCTCAAAGAGTACCTCTTCTTCCCCCATCCTCCCCTCTTCTTGTTTGACATTTTATTTAGGACTTTTGCATCTATGGTCATAAATGAAGTGGGCCTAAAATGTATTATCTTGCAATGCGATTGTCTAGTTTTAGAAACAAGGTTATACAAACCACATAAGTTAATACATCAGCCTCCCTGCTTCTTTTTCTGTAAAGGATAAAGATGGTCTTTACTGGGGTCTCCACTCTGACCTGACCACCCCTGGACCTGGAGGTTCTAGTTGAAAGTGAAAAGTGAAAGTGTTAAGTCACTCATTCGCGTGCGACTCTTCGTGACCCCATGGATGTAGCCCATCAGGCTCCTCTGTCTGTGGGATTTCCCAGGAATAATACTGGAGCGGGTTGCCATTTCCTTCTCCAGGGGATCTTCCCGACCGAGGGACCAAACCCAGGTCTCCCGCATGGCAGGCAGATTCTTTACATCTGACAGGTCACCAGGGAAGCCCTAATTGGGGTGGCCTTTAATGGTCACTGTCCTAATCAAATCCTCTCTTTCTCCTGGATTCAAGTTTGTTATTTTCATTTTTTCCAAAAATATTTTTCATCCAGGTTTTCCATTCATTAACATTCAGCAGTCCGTAGAAATATTATTCTATCTCATTTGTGCCCATTTTTATCATCTTCCCTTTTATTCTTACTTTATCATTTTCTCATACTTTTTTTTCTCTTTCCTTCTTCAGTCTCAACCAAAGTTAATCTTAATCTCATCAATCCCTCTTTACTTTTGCAACTTCCTGCACATTTCCTGGGAGAGTGCCAACCAACATTTATTTCTTGGGATTGCTGAAAAAGCCTCTATTGTACTGAGGGAGGTTAGCGACGGCAGCTTGGCATTAAGGGAACAACTCGGGAAATTTCTGAAGCCTTTCTTAACTCTTCACCATTATCTTCATCTCCTTTACCCTTTTTACCAGCTGTCTTTTTTTTTTGCCAACTTTATTCCTCAATAAAGTTGCAAATGTAACTGTATATATTTCACTTGCACACCATGACTGGATATACATACACATACATGGCCTGCTCTGACTGGCTCATCAAATGGCTTTTTAAAAAATATATTTTTATTTATTTGATGGTGCCAGGTCCTAGTTGTGGCATGTCAGATCTAGTTCTCTGACCAGGGATTGAACCGGGGCCCCCTGCCTTGGGAGCTTGGAGTCTTAGCCAATGGACCACCAGGGAAGTCCTTCCAGTGGCTTTTTTCATATGACCTTCAGTCTCCTCTGTGACACTGTCACCTCCCACATGCCTTGCAACAGTCACAGCCAAGATCTTACGTCTCTAGCCCTCTGCAGGTTTCTTTTAGCTCAGAAGGAATCTTGTCTGCCGTGAAATAGACAGCTGGCCTGCTTGTTCCTATTAACCGCACCTTTTGCCAAGAAAAACACCTCTGAAAATTTTCAAACCAGTTCTGACTTGAAAATAAGGTTGGTTTAGTAGCCAGACTGGTGCCTTTCCATCTGCTGCTTCCTGGAAACGTTTGCATGGTCTCCTGCCTTTCTCCTGGGCCCCTCTTTCAAACATCTCTATATTTTCCCCTCTCATGGAGCAAATTTTCTGCTGGCTGAGACACTCAGTGAAACCTCACAAAGAGATCTGTCTTATTTCTGTAGGGAATTTATAGTGACCTTGTTTGTTCTATAGCACTCCTGGGGAGTTAGATGGGCCATTTTTTAATCTATTTCCAGAAGGACCCTTAGTTCCTTAGGCTTCTCTGCTTTCTGGGTTTGGTTTTGTTTTTTCGACTTTTTTTTTTTTTTTGTAATGTGAACCATTTTTTAAAGTCTTTACTGAATCTGTGGGCTTCCCAGGTGGCGCTAGTGATAAAGAACCCACCTGTCAATCAGGAGATGTAAGAGACATGGGTTCAATCCCTGGGTCAGGAAGATCCCTTTGAGGAGGGCATGTCAAGCCACTCCAGTATTCTTGCCAGGAGAATCCCATGGACAAGGGAGCCTGGCGGGCTACTGTCCATGGGGCTGCAAAGAGTTGGATACTACTGAAGCAACAATGTGCTCACATGCATTGAATCTGTGACAATATCGCTTCTGTTTTTTATGTTTTATTTTGTTGGCCACAAGGTATGTGGGATCTCAGCTCTTCAACCAGGGACTGAACCCTTACCCCCTGCATTGGAAGGTGAAGTCTTAACCATTGGATGGCCAGGGAGATCCCTTCTCTGCTTTCTTTACTTCCATAACCAGCTCCAACCATCAGCTCTCTTTTTAAAGCATTTCTCATTCCCCCCGCCTCCTGCCCCATCCCACGTGTGTGTGTGTGTGTGTGTGTGTGTGTGTGTGTATCACACACACGGTCACCAAAGTTTGACCACTTCACAAAAGTCACTGTATAAGGGATGAATAGCAGCCGGTCACACTTCACTGAGGGGCGGACACTAGGCAGGTGGCCAGTCCAACTTACCCACACACCGACCTCACCCTGTATGAACTTCAAATTCATGCCTCAGCAAATTGACAGCTTTTCATATGCCATGGGCCTTCAGGGCTGCTCAAAAACACTGGAAAGTGTGAATGATAAATCTGCTTGTGCCAAGAGTCCACTTCACTTCTAATTCCACTGAGGAACAAATAGAAACCAGGAATAGCTGACTATGCAGGTCTACACACAGACACCTGAGGGCAGAACTTGAGAGGTGCAATCAACCCCCTAAGTTCAGAGGTGGGGAAACTGACCCAGAGACAGTGTGTGACTTGACTCCAGGGCCTGGCAACTTCATGTCAGGGAGCCATGGAGCCCAGGCTCTGACTCCCAGGTCAGCTTCCTCTCACAGCCAGAGAGGACCCAAGGGAGCTCCATATAGCCTTTTTGAAAACAAGAATCCACTAAAAGCCGGGACCCAAATATCTGCAAACCCATGTTTGCAGCAGCGTTATTCACAATAGCTAAAATCTGGAAGCAACCCAAGTGTCCATCAAGGGATGAATGAGTAAGTTAAACCTGGTATATATGTACAATGGAATGTTTTTCAGCCTTAAAGAGAAAGGAAATTTTGACATATGCTACAACATGGGTGAACCTGGAAGACATTAAGCTCAGCGAAATCAACCAGACACAGATAAGGACTGTATGATTGCACTTATATGAGGTACTTAGAACAGCTGAACTCATAGAGGTAGAAAGCAGAATGAATTTTACCAGAGTCTGAGAAGGACAGGAATGGGAAGTTAGCATTTAATGGGTAGAGTTTCAATTTAGGTTGATGAAAAAATTCTGGAGATGGATGTCAGTAAAAGCATAAACTTTTTTTTTTTTTTTTTTAACCTTTAAAATGGCTAAAATCTGCTCATGAGAAAGACTCCAAGTTACTCTTGGGACTTGCCATTCAAGAGATGGGAGTAGCAGCCATTACTGCCAATTATTGTTCTTGCACTCGAACAGCATTTTAAAAAATACAAATGTTTCCCCAAAGAAGAAAGAGTCCTGTGGTCTCAGGAATGTCTCCCTTGCACACATGCAGACCTGAATGACAAACACCAGGACCTGCCGCAGTCTGGGCTGCCAACAACAGCAGAACTCAATACATTGTGTCAACGGCGGGGCTTTGAACTTCCTGGCTTTGTCAACGAATGTCACAACCTCTGTGTTCTTTAAACAGATTTTGGTATTTTAAGCAGATCAGGTTTGTCTTTTAAACATTCATTTCGATCCCGAGACAAATTTCCTGTTTGTTTAAAGGAAAATAAAGAGGAGCAGTTGTTAGTGGGAACCTGCCAGAGTCAAGGATTTGGAAGAGAATCAGAAATTTAGCTTTATTGTTTACTATTGTTTTGATGTTGTTGTTGTCTGTTGAAATACATATGACATAAGGAAAACATGACCATGTCAGCACATGTATGAGGCCCTTCACCATAACTGCCCCAAGTTTCAGCCAGGCACCTCCCACATAAATAGGTTATAGTTTTTCAAACACTGTTGTATCCCATCTCTGCCTTTGCCCAGCAAGTTCTCTCCACTTGGAATAGTTTCATAGGCTTCCTCAAACAATTCCTACTCACCTTTTGAAAATACATTTCTAGAAATCTTTTCCTGACCCTGACTGCCATTCACAGATCCAAGTGGATCAGGAGCTTCTAGGGGCTTCTATAACCCCTTATCACTGCACATGCCAAATTATACTGAAATGGTAGTCTCCCCAACCAGGATGTGAGCTATTCATTTTCTTATGTTCAGGGCCCAGCAACAGAGACTTGCTTATGGTAAGTGCCTGAAACATTTTATGCAAATACACTCAATCATCAGAGCTGCTAACATAACCCCAAAGGTCACGATGTTGATTTTTAAATCAATTTTCATATATTAGGGACCATTGGGACCCAGACCTGAGAACCATGAAGACAAACCCTTGGTCCCTCATCTGTGCTTCTTAGACCAATTATCTCCATTGAGAAGATCTGAGATCTTGGCTCTCTGGTTCCAAGTTTAAAAATGCCAGAGAAGATGCTGATTGCTCCCTGAACCACCTGACTATGGCCTGGGAAACAGAGTAAGGTAAGAACATGGAAGCTTACCCTTGAACTTCATGGTGGGAATGGAGGAAGGAACATTTCTCTGGAGGAAAGTAGGGAAAGCGGTGGGCAGAAAGAAGAACAGCTTCTTCTACACCTTTACCATCAACACCATCTGGGAGCCTGGAGGAAAGGCCGGATCTCGGGCCCCACCCCAGATTGCCTGAGCACCCTCTACAAGGGAACAGCCCTTCCTCCCCTGGTGAGACGCATGCACACTAAAATGTGAGGAATTCTGCTCCATACTGTTCAGCTCTAACACTGTGCAGATGGCGCTGTCCCATCTCCAGAGACAGGCGGACTCCAGCTTTCTCACAGGCTGCAGACACATGTGTCAGACCGTCCTGGAGTCCATCTGTGACTCAGATTCACATATGAATGTTCCCAGCCGTGCCTGTCTTTTAGGTTCAAGAGTAAATCTAACAGAAATGTATAATCTGAGAGCAGGCTCTCTTTTTTGCCTAGGACCAAAGAAACTATTCCAAATCCATTACACAGAAACCACAGCTAAAGCTGACAACTCTGGTCGCTGTTTTTAAAATACTGAATTAATTTAATATTAGTCCTGTGATTTATTCCAGGATCAGTGTAATTATTAATGACAGACAAATCATGCTAAACTCCAGGCACAGCTATTAATAATGTCTGGTATCACCTCATTAAAATATACAATTCACCATTATTTTTCCAGGTATTGAAAAACAACACTAGGGATTTCCCTGGTGGTCCAGTGGCTAAGACTCCGAGCTCCCAATGCAGGGGCCTAGGTTCGATCCCTTGTCAGGGAATTAGATCCCACATACTGCAACTAAAAGCCAGAGCAGCCAAATAAATAAAAATAAACAAATGTAAAGTGAGAATAAAGGAATAGCGTATTCAGATTATCTAATTTCTCCCTTAAATTTCAACACTTTAAAGATGTCATTCCATGTCTGTTGGTATCATAGTTTCAGTTGAAAAGTCACTTACTTTTTAAATTTAAGGTGTCTTTTTCCTCTGGTTGATTTTAAAATTTTCTCTATCTTTGGTTTTCAACAGTTTAACTAGGATATGCCTAAAGATACTTACTTTTCTTTTTTCCTAAATATTTATTTATATATTTGGTTGTCCTGGGTCTTAGTAGCTGCATGTGTGATCTAGTTCCCTGACCAGGGATCAAACCCAGTCCTGCTGCATTGGGAATGTGGAGTTTTAGCCACTGGACCACCAGGGAAGTCCTGATACTTACTTTTCTTTGTATTTTTTTGTTTGGGGTTTGGTAAGATTCTTGAAACTGTGGGTTGATGTCTTTCAGCAGTGTTAGAAAATTCACAGCCATTGTTCTTTCATACATTGCTTCCCTCCTCACCTTCTAGAACTCCAATTACCTATATATTAGACTTTGAGAAGTAAAGTGGTTTATGGGATTCTCAAGGCCAGATAATCACAATGGTGTGACCATTCACCTAGAGCCAGACATCCTGGAATGTGAAGTCAAGTGGGCCTTAGGAAGCATCTACTACAAACAAAGCTAGTGGAGGTGATGGAATTCCAGTTGAGCTATTTCAAATCCTGGAAGACGATGCTGTGAAAGTGCTGCACTCAATATGCCAGCAAATTTGGAAAACTCAGCCGTGGCCACAAGACTGGAAAAGGTCAGTTTTCATTCCAATCCCAAAGAAAGGCAATGCCAAAGAATGCTCAAACTACTGCACAATTGCACTCATCTCACACACTAGTAAAGTAATGCTCAAAATTCTCCAAGCCAGGCTTCAGCAATACATGAACCGTGAACTTCCAGATGTTCAAGCTGGTTTTAGAAAAGGCAGAGGAACCAGAGATCAAATTGCCAACATAAGCCTGGATCATGGAAAAAGCAACAGAGTTCCAGAAAAACATCTATTTCTGCTTTATTGACTATGTCAAAGCCTTTGACTGTGTGGATCACAATAAACTGTGGAAAATTCTGAAAGAGATGGGAATACCAGACCACCTGACCTGCCTCTTGAGAAACCTGTATGCAGGTCAGGAAACAACAGTTAGAACTGGACATGGAACAACAGGCTGGTTCCAAATAGGAAAAGGAGTACGTCAAGGCTGTACATTGTCACCCTGCTTATTTAACTTATATGTGGAGTACATCATGAGAAACGTTGGGCTGGAAGAAGCACAAGCTGGAATCAAGATTGCCAGGAGAAATATCAACAACCTCAGATATGCAGATGACACCACCCTAATGGCAGAAAATGAAGAACTAAAGAGCCTCTTGATTAAAGTGAAAGAGAGTGAAAAAGTTGGCTTAAGTCTCAACATTCAGAAAACTAAGATCATGGCATCTGGTCCCATCATTTCATGGCAAATAGATAGGGAAACAGTGGAAACAGTGGCTGACTTTATTTTTCTGGGCTCCAAAATCACTGCAGATGGTGACTGCAGCCATGAAATTAAAAGACGCTTACTCCTTGGAAGGAAGGTTATGACCAACCTAGATAGCATATTCAAAAGCAGAGACATTAGTTTGCCGACTAAGGTCCGTCTAGTCAAGGCTATGGTTTTTCCAGTGGTCATGTATGGATGTGAGAGTTGGACTATAAAGAAAGCTGAACACCGAAGAATTGATGCTTTCGAACTGTGGTGTTGGAGAAGACTCTTGAGAGTCCCTTGGACTGCAAGGAGATCCAACCAGTCCATCCTAAAGGAGATCAGTCCTGGGTGTTCATTGAAAGGACTGACGCTGAAGCTGAAACTCCAATACTTTGGCCACCTGATGCGAAGAGCTGACTCATTTGAAAAGACCCTGGTGCTGGGAAAGATTGAGGGTAGGAGGAGAAGGGGACAACAGAGGATGAGATGGTTGGATGGCATCACCGACTCAATGCACATGGGTTTGGGTGGACTCCGGAGTTGGTGATGGACAGGGAGGCCTGGCGTGGTGCAGTTCATGGGGTTGCAAAGGGTCGGACATGACTGAGCAACTGAACTGAAGACTGAGAATTTCCTCCATGTCTCTTATGCTTTTTTCTGTACTTCCGAATTTTTTCTCTCTGTACTTCACTAATTCTGTAACACTAAGTCCAATATGTTCTTAAGCTCATCCATTAAGTTATTAATTTGACACCTAATTTTTCAGTTCAGTAATAACTTTCATTTTTTTTTACAGATTCCAATTTTGCAATGAAATTCATTTAATTCATAATTTCCTCAATTTTCTTTAGCATATTCTTCATAGTCACTTTAAGTTATCACTAGCTCTAAAATCCAGATCCTTTGTGTTTACATTCTTAGTATTTTTTTCACTTATCAGTCAGTGTTCCTGCCTCCTCACATGTCTACAACCTTGATTTTTTATTTATTTATTTTTTGACCATACCAAGTGGCATCCAAAACTTCTCTGACTGGGGATCAAACCTGTGCCCTTGCAGTGGAAGCATGGTGTCTTAACCACTGGATCATCAGAGAAGTCCTCTACAACTTTATATGTCAAACATCGTGTATAAAGGAACTATAATCAGGGATGAGTGAATCAGATGGGCCGTAGCTCTAGTAAGGCTTAATTCACCTCTTCTTTACCTAGGCCTTCAGGTGTGGCCCTCCAAGACTTATGCTTAAGAACTTGGTCTCTCTTCTCATTCATGTAAGTTCTGCCTTTCAAAAATTTTGACCTTAGCTTTTTAGCTTCTCATCCCATGTAGATTCAAAATCTGGCAACAGTCTTTAGGTGAAGACTCATCATATACTTGCTTCAGCCTCCCCTTTCTAGCAAGATTTTGTCTCTCTTAGAGAAGGAACTTATGGTTGCCAGGGATAAGGGGAAGGAACAGTTAGAGAGTTTGGGATGGACATGTACACACTGCTATATTTAAAATGAATAACCATCAGGGACCTACTGGATAGCACAGGGAACTCTGCCCAATGTTATGTGACAGCCTGGATGGGAGGGAAGTTTGGGGGAGAATGGATACAGGTAGGTGTATGGCTGAGTCCCTTTGCTGTCCACCTGAAACTACCACAACATTGTTAATTGGCTATACACCAATATAAAAGCTAAAAAAGTTCGAATGCTGCTGCTGCTGCGAAAAAAAAAAAACCCCAGAATTTGTTTCCTAGTACCCCCAATATTATAAGCTTTTGCTTTGCCTTCCTGGGCGAGCCTGCATCCCCCAGAACTGCTCCAGGCTCAGCAAATTTTTCCTGGGAATACTAGACTTGCCTTTGGGGCTCCTCTCCTTTCCAACCCATCAAGCCAGTTCCACACGACTGCCAAAAGATCTGATAGTTTCTCCTTCCCACAGAATATTTCCTCTTCTTGGATCAAGTCAGATCCTTAGGCCACACCCAGAATCAACAATTATCCTTCACCTTCCAACCCCACTCTGGGAAAAACAATAACCTGTGTTACTTAGTATACCTAGGCAGGGTTCTTCCTTCTCTGGAAATATATCTAATTTGGTTCTCATTGCCTTCATAGGTCTCTGATTTCTTTAAAAATATGATATTTTGCGGTTGATTTGTTTTTCTCCCAGTTGTTTCAGTTGAATGTTGGCCTGTCACAATGCACAACACTCTGCTCTGAAGCCGAGGATTTCCCTTTGTTACACAGATGAGAAAACTAAGACGCAGAGAGATGGTAAGGCACTGCTTTTCAAACCTGGTTTGGCTGACCACAACTTCCCTAGAGCCACGTAGGATGTCATGGTGGGGTGGGCCAGGGTGGGGGGGTTAAGAAATAATTTTGTTCATTTATTTCTGGGTGTGCTGAGTCTTCACTGCTGCTCGGCCTTTTCTCCAGTTGGGGTGAGCAGGAGCTACTCTTTAGTTGAAGTATGCGGGCTTCTCACTGCAATGGCTTCTCTTCTTGCGGAGCACAGGCTCCAGGGCAGGCGGGCTTCAACAGTCACAAGCGGGCTCAGTAGCTGCTCTAGAGCACAGTTTCAATAGTTGAGGTGCATGGACTTGGTTGCTCCTCAGCATATGGGGTCTTCCCTGATCAGGCATCAAACCCCTGTCTCCTGCACTGGCAGACAGATTCTTTAGCAAGGTGAGGTTTTATTTGATCTGTTCTGAACACCTTCCTGATCAGTAACAATCATATTAACTCATCATTACAATTTTAATTGGCTTTGTCTTTTTATTATAGTCTAGGATCTTGCATGTAGCGGCCAGCAGCACCAGGACTTTCTCAAAGACCCAGTCTCCTTCTCTTCAGACACAGAGTCGGATATGATGCAACTGACGATGATTAATCGGGCAAACTGGAGGTGAGAGGAACACACAGTTTCTTTCCTCATGATTGTCTCTGCCTGGGGGGGAGGAAAATCTTCTGCCTTTCATCCTTTCAATCTCTTCCAAGATCACTCTAGCGGGAAAAATTATTCATCTGATTGTACACTTGATGAGGCTCATTACACTCGTTAGTGGGACTCCAGCGCTTTAAAGGCAAGAATCCAAACTCCACATGGTTTATTTCTTCTCTGGAATCCATGCAATAAAATTCTTTTTACCCTCTGTCTCCACCTGTTGGGTTGGGAGTGGAGGGTGGAGAGGAAGGCATGCCTCCTACAAGGAACAGAAAGCCTTATGTCTCTAAACCAAGGCTGAGTTTTTCAATTCCACCTGGGAACACTTGCCTACTCTTCCTTGTCCATATGTTCTCTTTCTTTCTTATTAATATAATTTATTTATTTATTTTTGGCTGTGTAGGGTCTTCGTTGCTGGGCATGGTGTCAGAGAGCAGATGCTACGTTCTAGTTGCGGTATGCAGGCTTCCCATTGCAGTGGCTTCTCTTGTTGCAGACCACAGGTTTTAGGTGCACAGGCTTTAGCAGTTGCAGCGCAGGCTCTGTCGTTTCAGCTCCCTGGCTCCAGAGCACAGGCTCAGTAGTTGCAGCACATGGGCTTAGATGCTCCGAGGCATGTGGGATCTTCCTGGCTCAGGGATGGAATCCGTGTCTCCTGTCTTGGCAGGCAGATTCTTTACCACTGAGCCACCAGGGAAGTCTCATATATTCTCTCAGTCCACATCCCAAGAAGGGAGGACCAATGGACAGAAGAATTCAAATACCAAAACTCTGAAATCTTTAACACATGCTGTGTGCTGCGGAGAAGGCAATGGCACCCCACTCCAGTACTCTTGCCAGGAAAATCCCATGGATGGAGGAGCCTGGTGGGCTGCACTCCATGGGGCCGCTAAGAGTCGGACACAACTGAGCGACTTCACTTTCATGCACTGGAGAAGGAAATGGCAACCCACTCCAGTGTTCTTGCCTGGAGAATCCCAGGGACGGGGGAGCCTGGTGGGCTGCCGTCTATGGGGTCGCACAGAGTTGGACACAACTGAAGTGACATAGCAGCAGCAGTGTGCTGAAAAGACCTGTGACTTTTCATACCATTTGGGACTGGTCCTTTGGTTTTACTTTTAGAAATCTATGGACCTTCATACCTTTTATCTGGGACCGCAATCTTCCTGGATCAGCAATGCCAGAAAGTATCGGCTCTCCCTGAGAGCTGGGTGTCAGACTTTTCTCTTGAGTATTCAAACATTTCTCAAGAGGCCATATTAATATCATGTCTGCTGAAGCGGTGTTCCTTGGCACCTTTGGGTTGGTGCCTTTCATCTATCTCTGTGGGTGTTCCACTTGGGCTCATCCAAAAATACCTAATGTTGTTGGTTGTTTTGTTTTCTATAACATACTATAATTCTTTAAATAAAGGGGCTATTGGGACTTCCCTGGTGATTCAGTGGTTCAGATTTCACCTTCCAGTGCAGGGGGTGAAACTTCAATCCCTGGTCAGGAAGCTAAGATCCCACACCACTCAGGGCCCCAAACCAAAACATTACACAGAAGCAGTACTGTAACAAATTCAATAAACACTTAAAAAATGGTCCACATCAAAAAAAAAATCTAAAAAATAAATAAAGGGGCTACAATTTGCCAAGTATTGCTTCTTCCTCCTTCCCCCCGCCGAAGTATTGTTTCTTTGCAAGAAGTATAAAGGGCAAAATTATATACTCAGAACATCCAATTGTTGAAGACAAAAGAAGAATTTGAGACTACTCTAATTTTCCTTCAATTCAGTGACAGCCTGGTATAGACTTAATAGATCTTCATTCTAGTACTTTTTTTCAACTTTCTCAGTCTCATTCTATTCAGTGTGTTAGCCGCTCCGTCATCTAGGACCCTTTGCAAGTCCATGGACTATAGCCCACCAGGCTCCTCCGTTAATGGAATTCTCCAGGCAACAATACCAGAGTGGGTTGCCATTCCCTTCTCCAGGGGATCTTCCTGACCCAAGGACTGAACCCAGGTCTCCTGCATTGCAGGCAGATTCTCTACCATCTGAACCACCAGGGAAGCCCATTTTATTAGTAAATGTACTCATCTACTGACAGACTTACTTTTGTAAAGATGGATTTCTGCCCAAGTTATTTTTCAAACTTCTGTCCTATTGATTAAAATGTTGTTCAGTCTCCCAGCTAAGCAGTTACGAAGAGGACCCAAGTGTTTTTGTTTTCTAAGTTATTTTGATTCACTCAAAGAATGGATCTAATCACTGCCATCAAATTTCAGGAATGAAATGAATTTAAGCTCAAATAAGCTTTAAATAAAAACACCATAATTATACTTATTCCAAGGCCATGAGGATTTTTTTTTCAATCTCCATTTAATTTAACAATAACTTCACATTATTGTTATACTTAATACTTGGGCTTTTCTTGTGACTCAGCTGATAAAGAACCTGCCTGCAATGTGGGAGACCTGGGTTAGATCCCTGGGTTGGGAAGATCCCCTGGAAAAGGGAAAGGCTACCCACTCCAGTATTCTGGTCTGGAGAATTCCACGGACTGCATAGTCCATGGGGCTGCAAAGAGCTGGACACAACTGAGTGACTTTCACTTTCATATTGTTATACTTGGAAATAATGGAAGTGAAAGAATAGATTTGCCAAAAGATATACAGCAAGACCCACTTGCAGGGAATTCCCTGGCAGTCTAGTGGTTAAGACTCCATGGTTCCACTGCAAGGGGCATGAGTTCAATCCCTGGTTGGGGAACTAAGCTCTTGCATGCCAGGCAGTGCAGCCAAAAAAAAAAAAAGAGAGAGAGAGAGAGAGAAAGGAAAAAAAGAGAAAATTTGCTTGTGATGTTTCAAGATAGGAAATGTGGTACTTATCTGGTAAAAAAAACTTTTTGCTACTTTTAATCTGCCTCTGTTCTTAATCCCAACAATTCCTGAAGGAGGATCAGTTGGGAGAAAGGAGTCCATGATGTCAAGGGCTGTATGCCAGATCCAGGTCTGATCACACCCAGTTTCATAAGACCAGAGTGAGAATGCCTTAGAAACAGACGATGTTTGCACAGGACTCACTCCACCAGCTCAGTTCCCCCTGAGGGATTTCTGTAAACCATGAAGACTTTCTAGCTCTTGCCACCCAACTCTTGGCCCTCACTGCAAAATGTCAGTGGGTCACCCATGCATTCTTGGCACTCACTGCAAAATGTCAGTGGGTCACCCGTGAACTCTTTGCCTATGAATTAACTTATGTGCCTGTCCTCCACCCTAAATTCATGTTGAAACCCTACCTTCCAATGTTATGGTATATGGAGATGGGGCCCTTGGAAGGTAATTAGGGTTAGACAAGCTCACAAGGGTGGGGTCCTCGTGATGGGCTCAGTGACCTCATAAGAAAAGATCAGAGAGCTCGTGCCCTCTCTCTGCCATGTGAAGACGTAGACAGAAGACCACCACCTGCAACCCGAGGAGAGAGCTCCCACCAGAGACCGACCCTGCTGGCACCTTGATCTTGGACCTCTCAGCCTCTCAAACTGTGAGAAATAAATGTCTGTTGTTCAAGCCTCCCAATCTATGACATTTTATTATGGCAGCCAGAGCTAAGACATTATTCCTTGCTCTTTTGGAGAATTTAAAAAAGGAAAGCTGAAAAAACAACAAACTGCTTCAGAAGAAGCTTTCACTGAACTAGAAAGGAAAGAGGAAAAGGGCTTTGAATTATTGCTGGAATGAAACTAAGGTCAAATTCCCTTTGCTAGGAACTAAAGAGATAAAAAGGAAAGGTAAGAAACTGCCCCTAGCACCCCTATTCTAGGTTAGCCATTTCCGGAGGTTTCTAGCTTTCTATATCCAATGATAAGTGCTAAGACGTGGGTATGGGATTCCCAGGTGGTGCAGTGGTAAAGAATCTGCCTGCCCATGCAGAAGGCAGGGGTTCGATCCCTGGGTCGGGAAGATCCCCTGGAGGAAGAAATGGCAACCCACTCCAGTGTTCTTGCCTCAGAAGTCCCACGGACAGAGGAGCCTGGCAGACTACAGTCGCAAAGAGTTGGATACAACTAAGTGACTGTGTACACACTCATGCCAAGACATGGGTGTACCCAATTATGGGAACAAGTCCCACACTGAGATTATTCCTGAGCTGATGCTGAAAGACAGTTAAGAATTACCAGGTGAGGAAAGGTGGAAAGGGCTTTCTACATAGAAGGAACAGTATGAACAAGCTCACAAACTCTAAGCCATGGGGTGTTAGTACTAACAGAAATGGAAAGTGTGAGGCAGGTGGAAGCCACCAATAAAGCCAAAGAAAACCTGAAGAGAGAAAAAAACCCAGTGGCTGGAAACCCCTTTTTCCTTGCAAGGTATTGAAAACAAAAATCCCATGGGAATTCTATTCACTTAAAGACCATGGGCAGGAACCTCCCTAGCGGTTCAGTGGTTAAGACTCTGCACTTCCAATGCACGGGGTGAGGGTTTGATCCCTAGTCAGGGAACTAGGCTCCCACAAGCTGCACGGTGTGGCCAAAAACACACAAAAAAATCCCCAAAACCATGGGCAGCCAGGGCCAGGACAATGGGGTGTGTAGTTTCATCAGATGTCCAGACTTGGACTTCAGAAGAGCTCACCTTAATCTGTTCTTCTGCCACGTCTATGAGACAGTCTCGGGACTGTGAGAGTCCCCGGTATCCCCTTGTTGCACCACAAACTCACTGACTAACCTCAGGCCGCCCATTCCTCCTTCTGGATTTCAGTTTCCCATCCCTAAGACAAAGGAATCACCTATAAAGCATTTCTCAGGGATTGCATTTTACTCTTTCACTTACAACTTTTTTTGAAAAGGACAGAGGGAATTTGATTTACTCCTTGACTTGTTCCAGTGAGAATTTTCAGGAGGCTTAAAAGACAGTGTTACAGACTTGACATGTCTGTAGGAAGTAGATAAGAGAGATGAAGGGAGCAGGAAAACAAAGATAGGGAGGCAGAGATGAGGCTATTATGCCAAATCCACGCCAGATACGTCTACCTTTGTGGTGGGGAGGAGGCTGCAGACAGCAGAGGAGGCAGCGACTCAGGAATTTCACTGCAGCCGAAGCCAAAAAGGTCCATGATCAGACACACAATCTGTGTCCCCAAGAGGCAGGCAGACCGACTGCATGAGAAGCCACTTAATGTTAGTCAGCTTTTTTTTTTTGGTAATTGGAGTATAGTTACTTTACAATGCTGTGTTAGTTTCTGCTGTACAATAAAGTGAATCAGCTACATGCGTACATATATCCCCTCCCTTCTGGACCTCACTCCCCACCCTCCACCCAACCTGTCTAAGCCACTGCAGAGCACCAGGCTGAGCTCTCTGCCCTCAGGCTCCCACTAGCCATCTATCTGACACATGGCAGTGCATACAAGTCCACCCCAAGCTCCCAGGCCATCTCCCCACCCCGTGTCCACACATCCATCCTCCATGTCAGCATCTCTAGTCCTGCCTGGCAAATAGGTTCATCTGTACCATTTTCCTAGATTTCACACGTATGCGTTAATAGACGATATTTGTTTTTCTCTTTCTGTGTATGGGTCCATCTACGTCTCTGCAAATGACCCAGTTTTGTTCTTTTTTAAGGCTGAGTAATATCCCTAACCAGTCAATCGTAAAGAAAATCAACCTTGAATATTCACTGGAAGGACGGATGCTGAAGCTGAAAACTTTGGCCCCCTGATGGGAAAGATTGAAGGCAGGAGGAGAAGGGGATGACAGAGGATGAGATGATTGGAAGGCATCACTGACTCAATGGGCATGAGTTTGAGTAAGCTCCAGGAGTTGGTGATGGACAGGGAGGCCTGGTGTACTGTGGTTCATGGGGTCACAAAGAGTCGGACATGACTTGGCAACTGAACAACAAAAACAAAATATCCCTAATGTTAATCTGTCTCTGAAATTTTAAACTGTAAACATAGTTACACACACACACATATATATATACTTTTTTTTTTCCCCAAAATCAGAGATCAGTTAACTTAGAAAACCTGGGCAGCTGGCTAGAGTGAGGTGGTCCCCATGTGATTTACAAGGAGTATCCCCTGAACAGTTTAGAAAGCTAAGAACAGAGCAATCTGCACTGTGGTCCTGCCTGGGTTCCATCAAAGACACCAGGAAGCCTGAGTGCAGGTAGCGATCGTGGACCCATCCTCCTCCAGGTGCAGCCAGGAGCCTATCGAAGGCCCCCCTCCATCAAGGAGAGAGGGTTCAGCGGAGGCTACTACTTACTGAAGAAATACTGAAGCCTGTGGAGCAGAGGCAGAACAATAAATACTTCTGCAATGCTATCAGAAAGCCTGAGCTCACTTTCTTTGCCTTGGCACTGAGCTGAATATTGATTAGAAATCCTCTCCAACCGTGACATTCAAGAGAACTGGTGGCCAGGGCTCAGATCAGCAAGGCACCAGCCTCTGGGCTCTGCTCTTTCTTCAGTAGTGAAACCCATGGCCATCTGCAGTATAAAGACAGGGTCAAGGTCAGAGCTGGGAGGGTCTGCCGGCCCCAACACCTGCGCTTCCCAGGGACCAGCTGGAGAGGCGGCTCAGCTGTGTTTTCTGAGGACCACACCCTTGCAGCACCCACGTTAAGACTTGTAAAAATCGAATTATAACACAAATACAGTAAAGTGCACAACGAGCTTAAATTTTAAGTGTGGGGCTTGTTGAATGTTTACATCTTTAAATACCCATGTAACCACCGCCAGATAGAAAAGAAACCCTTTCAGCATCTCACAAGGTTCTTTCCCAATCAATACATCCAAATCACTTTTGTGGCTATAGGCTCTTTTATCGCAGTGTACCGGTCCATTGTATGGCTAGACCAAAATTTATTTCTCCTTGATTGACGTATGGACTACTTCCTCCAGGTTGAGGCTGTTATGAGTAAAACTACTGTGGATATTCCTATTATTGATTTTTTTTAAAATGAGTCTTACTGACATAGAATGTACATATTATAAAATTCACCCTGTTAGAAGTGTACCATTCAACAGTTGTTCAGTATGGGAAATTCCGTGGAGGTCCAATGGTTAGCACTTGCTGCTTTCACTGCCATGGCATGCGTTCAGACCCTGACTGGGGAACTAAGGTTCCACAAGCTGCATGGTGTGGCAAAAAAAAAAAAAAAGTTTTTTACTCTATTCAGAATCGTGGGACCATCACCTCTAACTCCCTACCACCATACGTGCCTTGCTGCGGGTATATGTCTTCATTTCTCATGGGTATAAACCAAGAGTGAGGCTGCCTAGTCATAATAAATCTTGTTTAGCTTCAGTGTTTTCTAAACCAGGCATTATTTCAAATCCTCACCCACACTTGGTATTGTCAGTCTCTTTAATTTTAGCCATTCTGGTGGGTGTGTGGCTCTACATCGCATTTAAAACCATTTCTGTCTCAAATCCCCATTCTCTGACAACCAATCTAGCACAGACTGAAAGCTGCAATTCCCTCCTGAAGGCTCATCCATCAACCTTTAGGACTGCTGCTTCCTCTTTTGCTTTCTTTTTTAGAACAGACATCTGTGACTTCCAAAATGTTAGATCAAATGATAAATTAGGTTCCTTGAGCTACTTGAAAAAAGAACTTTAAAACTTATGATGCCACTTGAATCTGGTCATTTTAAATTCCTCTTGACACTAGATTGTCAAACTGGAACAAAGCAGAAGTGAAGGTTTTCTAATGATACAAGTCAGCAGCGCTCAAATTGTAGCCAAATCCAAAATACAAAGAGTACTTCAAACATTTCTCCATCTGCAAGGGAAAAGCTTATTCTTTTCAATTAATATGAGCAAACTTTAATTGCTCAACATACATTATTTCCAGCAAAGGTCCATGTAGTCAGAGCTATGGCTTTTCCAGTAGTCATGTACGGACAGGAGAATTGGACCAAAAAGAAGGCTGAGCGCTGAAGAATTGATGCTTTCAAACTGTGGTGCTAGAGAATACTCTTGAGAGTACCTTGAACAGCAAGGAGATCAAACCAGTCAATCATAAAGGAAATCAACCCTGAATATTCATTGGAAGAACTGATGCTGAAACTGAATGTAATACTTTGGCCACCTAATGCGAAGAGCCGACTCATTGGAAAAGACCCTGATGCTGGGGAAGATTGAGGGCAGGAAGAGAAGGGGATGACAGAGGATGAGATGGTTGGATGGCATCACCGACTCTATGGACATGAGTTTGTGCAAACTTTGGGAGATAGTGAAGGACAAGGAAGCCAGGCGTGCTGCAGTCCACAGGGTCGCCAAGAGTCAGACAGGACTAAGCAGCTGAGCAACAACAACAGTACATTATTTCATATAATCCCTGTAATATTTCTGTGAAAGTTATACAATTATTCCCATTTTACAGATAAGAAAACTGATACATCCAGAGGCTAAGGAACCTTTTCAGTTACATTGTTGGAGAGTGGGATATTTTTCCAATCCTCTTTGTCTCCAAAATGCAGGGCTCTTTGTCACTTCCCTCTGCTGTCATCTTCCCTCATCTTCTCAGCCTGGACTGTGACAGGTCACTCTATGAATGTCTGTTGAATATATCAACTTCCCACAGAGCAACTTGAAAACTTTTTTTTCAGGGAAAAGAAAACCCTCATAGGAGGTGTGAGTATTGAAATGGAATCATGATTATATAATTCTTAGAGTGAACAGTCAACTGTCTAAGCATAACTTGAAAATAAGAATAAGCGTGACTGGCTTCACAAAAGATGTGTTAGGACTAGACTGGATCTGAGTGGTTCACATGGTGAAGCTCAGCTCAGATGTTAGAGCAGGGATACACCAGTAGAAGACACACCATTTTCCTGGGCTCAGAACTCGGCTGGCTTTTCCCTTCAGATGAGAGTCAGCGATGTGCTCACCACCTCAAGGCTTGCACTCCTATCTTATAAACCCTACTGTAAGCAGTGTCGTTGCTCCTGTTCCAAACCGCCAAACATATCCTCCCACCTGATCATGCCAGAGCTGTTTACTTCTCTCTGTGTACCCTGGAAATGTTAGGATTTGGTGGGAGGGAGGTTCAAGAGAGAGGGAATACATATATGCATGGAGCTGATTTGTTGTATAATAGAAACTAACACAACATTGTAAAGCAATTATACTTCAATAAAAAATAATAAATGAAAAAACTCTAGGGGCCTATGGGGAAAAAAATCTAAGAAAGAGTGGATACATATGTTAATACAGGCACAACCAATTCACTTTGCTGTAGAGCAGACACAACACTGTAAATCAACCATGTCCTCAGGTGCATGCTAAGTCCTGTTCGACTCTTTGAGACCCCATGGACTGTAACCCTCCAGGCTCCTCTGTCCATGGGATTCTCCAGGCAAGAATACTGGAGTAGGTTGCCATGCCCTCCTCCAGGGGATCTTCCTGACCCAGGGATCAAACCGATTTCTCTTGCATCTCCTGCATTGGCAGACACATTCTTTACCACCAATGCCACTTGGGAAGCCCTAAATCAACCATACTCTAATAAAAAAAAATTTTTTTTAAGATAAACAATACAGGATTGTTAGGATTTGGGAGCTCAACACTTTGAGAGGGAATGTTTTGGCAATTATTCCATTTCCCTTTTCGTTGGAATACACTTGATATGTTCTGTCCTTCACAGGTAGCTAGAACACTCAAGACATTAGCAAAGAAGTTCATTTCAAATAACTGAAGGAGGGGTGCCTCCTTGTATCTCCTGCAACACCCCCAGAAGTCACATGACAAGAAGACAGATGTGGGAATGTAGCCAGAGACAGCCTGTCCCTGTCATAATCTTCCTCTCATAATCACTACCCCAAATCCCCAGACGTGCACAGAAACAATCAAATACAATTACACCTGTGTTCTAATACATGGTCAAATGTGGTCTAGCTTACATAATATCTGCTTCCCAGATGGCGCCAGTGATAAAGAACCCGACTGCTAATGCAGGAGATACAGGTTCAATCCCTGGGTCAGGAATATCCCCTCGAGGAGGGCATGGCAACTCACTCCAATATTCTTGTCTGGAGAATCCCATGGACAGAGCCTGGCAGGCTACAGCCCATAGGGTTGCAAAGAATTGGACACAAATGAAGAGACTTAGTACATCTTTCATAATATCAGACAATTAACTGTTGATTGTAAAAAACCTTTTCTGCCACACATTTGACTAATGGACTGGCTGTTTTGGTGTCACATAGCAGTTTGTGTTCAATACTGAACTGCCTTAGAGAAAAACAAAAACAACATCAGAAATCTTAACCTAAAGAGCCACTGGGTCACTTTAAAGTGCCGATAGAGAGTCGGGGTGAGGGGGCAGCGACGGGGTAGGGGAAGCAAGTTTGGACTAGTTTTTGTAAGGGAGGGCATTTTCAAGAGAAAAAAAATGAGCAAATGACTATGCGACGTTAGTTGCTCAGGCATGTTAGTTGCTCTTTGATACCCCTTGCACTGTAACCCGTCATGCTTCTCTGTCCATGAAGTTCTCCAGGAAAGAATACTGGAGTGGGTTGCCTTTCCCTTCTCCAGGGAATCTTCCCTGACCTGGGGATCGAATCTGGGTCTCCCACATTGCAGGCAGATTCTTTATCATCTGAGCCACTGGAACTTTAGGTAAATTCCACTTTGGGGGATAAAACAGGAGAACAAGTATGGGGCAAGATCCAGTGGGGTACTTGGGGGCCCCGGGGGGCCAGGTCACCAAGATGTTTCTAAGGTATTGTGGGAGAGAGAAGTTTATTTGCCCCAAATGGCACCAAGTAGATGTCTACTAAGTTTTTCAAATCCACATGTCATTCTTTTCTATTATCATGTGTCAAAACTTTAGCTTTCCCAGGACTTCCCTAGTGGTCCACTGGTTAAGACTCCAAGCGCCCAATGCAGCAGGCCTGGGTTCCATCCCTGGTCGCAAGAAAGACTAGGCACAGCCAAATATTTTAAAAAACAAAACAACAACAAAAAACTTAGCTTTCCCATAATGAAAGTTTGCTCCTTCTGATTTCCCAAAAACTGCTTTATTTTATTAGCTCTGACTGCCAGCTTGTTCTCCAATGACACAGGCCTGAAGCTTGCCCTCTGGTTTGGGCACATGCAGATGGTGACGTACACCCTGCTAATTACCTTGTGTCCAGCCACACCCTGGGGAACTTGGATCTAATGATTGGGAAAAAAGATCTTCATAAGGAAAAATGAACTCAAACAGGATTAATGGCACAGCTAAAGACAGAGGCACATACATTATAAGGGCATAACTGGGGGCAGTGGAAGGGACTTTACAAGATATGTGCAGAATTGTACCTTTATTTCTGATCTGAGTGCACAAGCCTGCAAAGATGCATAAAATCAGCATTCACTCAGCCATCATTTATTGTATCCACAATGAACCAAGGAAACATCAATTTATTCCCACAGTGGAGGCCTTGTAAACTTTCCCAATTAACTGCTCTTTGTATTGCCAATAACTTTAATTTAGGTATTATAAATTATCTTGGATACTGACAGAATTCCTATAAACCTTGCAGTCAGAACATGGGCAGAAATTCCGGGTATTTCCTTTAAAGCAAATTCATTCAGGTCAGAAGTTGAGAAGTCCAGAATCGTTATCACATTTTTGCAGCAGAGAGCACTGTGATGATCAATGGTACTAAAAATAGCCCAGAAAAAAATCAGGAGTTCATAATGGGAAACAAGAAAAAACAACAACCTTATCCAAAATAGCAAAATGTCCATTAACATCACTCACTTCCCTAGGAATTATTTTGACAAAAGGAAATGGAATTTAATTTCCCCCCCTCAGTCCAAAACTGTATTTCCCCTCTCACGTGTCCTCTGGGAAAACCTTGCTTATAAACGAATAATTCCCAGATAACCAGCTTCTTGCTGACTGTTTCCATATAGTTCAACAAACACAGAGCAGCTTCTGAACTTGCTATTTCACGCTCCCATCACCTCAGCGGTGATGTCATGGAAAGACATAGACATGTTATTATTGCCCAGTTAGAGACTGTAAAGGAAATTATGCTGCTGCCTCTAAGTTTCCATTTTCCATGAAAAATTTTTTCTCATTGCCCTAGCCACTTAGACTGTGAAAAAGAAAAATGATTTAATTAGGAAACAGTCATGATTAGATTTTGTAAGTGCACTTTTTCAACATAAAAGTTACAGCTAAAAAGAAAAATTGAAAAAAAAAAAAAAAAAGCTACAGCTACATTGGGTTGAATAATTTCTTTTCATCAGACCATTCCAGAACACATCAAGGTGCTGAGTAACAGCTTGAGGAAGAAAATAAAGAAATACGAACTGCTACCCAGAAAGTAATCTGTTCAAATGAGATTTTAAATGTGACAGGAAGAACGAGTGAGGAGTCTAAGGAAGCTGAGAAAATAGGAAGAAATGCAAATACCAAAGTGAGGGGAAGGGCTTCCTCGGTGGCACCGTGGTTAAAGAATCTGCCCGCCAATGCAGGAGACACGGGAGACTCAAGTTCGATCCCTGGGTCGGGAAGATCCCTTGGAGCAGGAAATGGCACCCCACTCCAGTATTCTTGCCTGGAGAATCCCATGGACAGAGGAGCCTGGTGGGCTGCAGTCCATGGGGTCACAAAGAGTCAGAAATGACTGAGCATGCAATACCAGTAATCAACTGAGACGAGTAACCTTCTCTTTGGGGATTACCTTTTACCACCTAGGAAGCGAGGAAAGACAGCAGCAGGCTCTCCGCACCAACAGATGGTGATGAAGATGATGGGGATGATGATGATAAAGAAAAAGAAGTAACTGTGTGTGTTTCAGCAGCACATATACTAAACCAGAATGACATGGAGAAGGATGACAGGCAAATTCACAAAGCAAATCTATATTTTCTGTAACTATGGGAGGTAAGGGATGTACCTAAATATATTGTGGTGATCATTTGTATATATGAATATCAAATCACCATGTTGCACAGCTTAAAGTAATACCGTGCCATGTGACAGTTACATTTGTATGAAACTGGAAAAAAAAAAAAGTTTAAGAGTTGTAACAGAGTAGCAAGTAGAAGACAGAGGACAACTAACACTCTGTTCAGTGTAGACTAGAACTAGAGAGAGCAAAGTGTGATGGGGATCACGACTGTACTTCCAGGAACTTTCTGCAATCTGTATGTGTGTGTGCAAACAAGCATGTATGCACCAGAAACGGAATCTACACCTATTCCAGAACCTGAAGGATTTGTTTACTTGTCACTTTCTCAGAAGTTCAAGGTATGACTTCATGTTAAGCTCTGAAACTTTCCTGCAAATACATCAGAAAAAAAAATTTTGATGGAAAAAATTATGTTATTTAAAAGTTATGAAATCTGTGTGATTCCATTATAAAAGACACTAGGCTGCTTCTTCTTTTTCATTTTTTGCAGTTCCACCAGAAACAGCAAGCATTTCCCCCATGGTCTTGGGAGACATTTGAAACTTCCAAACACCAAACCATCACAGCATCTGTTGATGACATTTTCACAAGTTCATCCTATACTTAAAACACGTTGAAACTCACTTAGCCAAGCTTCCTTCTCAGTTCAATATCTGGGCAATAGGTCAAGAGAAATGTCAACATGTGACTGGGAAAAAGGAAGATGCCAGGTCATGCTCCCGAGACCTGGCCAAACAACCTGAGCAAGAGGAGGTCAAAACTCAGAACAATTCCTATCCACTCAAGAGTTCTTCCTAAGGATAAATCAAAAGAAGGTTGCTACTTCCCAGCACAACTTTCTCAACTCTTTTAAGAGAAACTCCTAAATGGAAAACAGTTCAGGACTGCGGTCCTTTTACTACACAAGGATGTGTTGTTATGGAGACAACTCTGCAGGCTCCCTTGGCAACCCCAGTGTATAATTAAGTCTGGTGGTCACAGAACAGCCAGAGGTGGTCTCCACGGAGACCAAAAAACACACATTTTCACAGGCACAGCAACTGCTCTGAATCAATGACTCTTTATATAGGCAGAAAAACACTGTGAATGTTACATCAATTGCATCTTTGTTAGGCAGTGTCTCATGAAATATGCTGTGAGACAGTCTATTCTCCTGAGCTTTGATCTCTGAGCAGAGCCTGGAGCACGCAGTTCCCAACTCAATTCACAATCTAGAACCAGCAAATACAAATGGAAAATGCAGACTCAGGAAATCATGGGTTAATCTGGTGGAAGAATTAAACTAGGGGTCAAGAGGACCAAGGAGGGCCTGTCAGCTGCCCGACAGTCACTATTCCAGGGCTGTCTAAATATTATTCAACCCTCTCTGAAAGTAGACATTATTATTATATTTGTTTATAGATGAGAAAACAAAGCACACACCTAGAAAGTGTGGCCAAGCTGGGACTCAGAGCTAGTTCATAAATTCAGTCTTGGTCAGGGTTTAAGTGATTCTACACCATGCTCTGTGTTTACATAGCACTCTGTGGTTTATCCTTACATGCATAATCTCACAGGGGCTTCTCAGGTGGTGCTAGTGGTAAATAACCTGCCTTCCAGTGCAGGAGATGCTGGAGACACAGGTTTGATCCCAGGGTTGGGAAGATCCCCTGGAGGAGAGCATGGCAACCCATTCCAGTATTCTTGCCTGGAGAATCCCATGGACAGAAGAGCCTGGTGGGCTACAGTCCATGGGGTCACAAACAGTTGGATACGACTGAGCATGCATGCAACAACAACAAAAAAGCAATAACAAAGACTCTAAATAAGAACACAGATGAACATTCTGGTATAATCTTTATACATATCTTATGGCCTTTATACATAATGTATGTATGGCCTTTATACATTATCTTCCCAAGGAGAAGATGCAATTTGGTAATAGAGATGAAAGAAAGTCTGATGGCTAAGTGGCTTCCTACTTTATTCTGATCAGTTCTATGAAAGACTTTTAAAATCTGGCACACGTTTTACTAAGTAGGCACTGACAATCAATGATATGGTTCCCAACAGATCATAATAGATAATCCTACAATTGGATGTAGATGCCATCAGCATTTAGTCCCAAGTATGAGACATTCCCTGTCAGAATCATGTCTTTTAATTATCTTTCTATCTTCTGGTCCAGATCCCTTGCTTTATGGACAAAAAACTGAGGACTAAAGGGGTTCAATGCATCGTGATCAAAGTCGGTCTTTCCTCCCCTGAATTCCCGGGAATCCCAGTTCCTCTGCCACGTGACTCAGAGAACAGCCTGTCTACCTTCCCATGAGTGCATGTGTGCTCAGCCATGTCTGACTCTTTGCAACCCCATGGACTGTAGCTCACCAGGTTCCTCTGGCTTGATTTGTCATTTCCTCCTACAGCATCTACAGCATCTCCAGCACTGGCAGGCAGATTCTTTACCACTGAGCTACCTGGGAAGCCCTCTACCTTCAAGTAAGGCCCAGGATAAAGGTTTTACATTCCCCTCCCCCCACCCCACCCCCCACACTCGTTCCACTTCCCTTTGAAACTTATTTTCCAAAATTTCTCCTCATTCTCTAGCATCATGATATCTCTGTATCAGGGTGTCTCGTTTTCTACTTTCAAGCTCGCCCAAGTCCCTCTTTTTGTAGAAAAGAAGTTATCTTCATTAGCTCTGCCCACCACTAGTGACAATCTTCTCTCTATATCTTAGGTATTGTTGAGTGTTTATGATCCCCCCTGCCCCACTCCCACTCCTGCCCTTTTCCTTAAACTGTTTCCACAAAGCTTAGCAAAGTGCCTGCTCTAGACTCTTCTCAGTGTGATCACTTTGACCTTTGGGTGGCATTCTGCTTTACTCCTTACAATTCTCCTTTAGACTTCCCTGCTCTGAACTTCTCTGATCCCCTCTACCTTCCAGCTATGACTTTTCTTTCCTGCTCATTATTGGCCCCTGGTATCTAAGTTTCTCCCAGGCTAAGTCCTAGGACTCTGCTCTGCTCTTCTCAAATCCTTTCACTCTCTTAGTGGATAAGTTTCACTCTCTCAGTGGATAGGTTTTCTTGATTTCAACTGCATCTTTCTATAGGCGAAGCCCAAATGGACAAACCCCTGAACACTCACCTACATTTCACCCCATGTTTCCAACACAAAAGAGCTCCATGCAGATGTTTTATCACTATACACATCTGTCTAAAATGTATATTGCCAGCCTTCTCCTAAAGGATGTTCTTTCATAGTCACCCCCATTTCTGTTTATTAAGGCCACAGACCTCATTTGTCTCTAGCAAAAACTTTGGAGCCATTTGTCACCTTCCATATTCATCGCTGGGCTTCCCCAGTGGCTCAGTGGCAAAGAATCCACCAGTCAATGCAGGAGATGCAGGTTCTGTTCCTGGGCTGGGGAGATCCCCTTGAGAAGGAAATGGCATCCCACTCCAGTATTCTCATCTGGGAAGTCCCATGGACATAGGAGCCTGGTGGGCTACAGTCAATGGGATCGCAAAGAATTGGACACAACTTAGTGACTAAACAATAACAAACAGGAATATTCATCATTCCTTTGTCCAAACTATCCCTCAAATCTGTTCTAAAATGATCTGAGTCTTTTGTTAGCTAATTTTATCATACCACATACCAGTTATAGGACAAACTGTATAATTAAAATGTATTTTCCTTCTAATTATAAGGCAGGCTTCCCAGGTGGCTGAGTGGCAAAGAATCCACCTATGAATGCAGGAGATGCAGGACACTCAGGTTCCATCAAATTGTAAGTCAAGTATGACCTTTCACCTTTCTTCCTGCCATCTCTACCTTGATTCACCCCTCTCCTAAATGCTTGGAAGTCATTTCCAATCTGTCTTAAGCACTGTCACCTTATTAATCTGCTTAAAACATTACCTTCAGGGGACCTCCCTGGTGGCCTAGTGATTAGGATTCCAGGCTTTCACTGCCATGACTTGGGCTCAATCCCTGGTCAGGAAACTGAGATCCCACAAGCCATGAGGTGCATCCAAAAAAAAAAAATTACCCTTGGTCAGTCTCATTCAAAAGTCCACAATGGTCTCTGTGGCTTGGCTTTTAGGGACTCCTATAAACTGACTCTTCCGTGCCCAATTTTCTCCTACTCCCCCAAAGTTCCTCCCAGTCTAGTTAAATGTATTTCTTCCCATACATGCATACCAGTGTTCACTGCAGCATTATTTACAATAACCAAGACATGGAAGCAACCTAAATGTCCATTGACAGAGGATGGATAAAGAAGATGAGGTACATATATACAGCAGAATATTACTCAGCCATAAAAAAGGGAAATTATGCCATTTGCAGCAACATGGACGGACCTAGAGACTCTCATACTAAGGGAAGTACGTCAGATGGAGAAAGACAAATATTATATGATATCACCTGTATATGTAATCTAAAAAAATAATACAGACGACTCTATATACAAAATAGACTCACAGGCAAATAAAACAAACTTATGATTGCCAAAGGGGGAAAGGGGAGGGATAAACTGGAAGACTGGAATTGACACATACACACTACTATATTCAAAATAGATAACTAGTAAGAAGCTACTACACAGCACGCATTGAGAACCCTACTCAGTACTCTGTAATGACCTATATGGGAAAATAATCTAACAATGAGTGAATATATGTATAACTAACTCACTTTTCTGTACAGCAGAAACTAACACAACATTGTAAATCAACCATGCATGCATGCCTGCCAAGTTGCGTCAGTCTTGTCTGACTCTGCAAACCCATGAACTGCAGACCACCAGGCTCCTCTGTCCATGGGATTCTCCAGGCAAGAATACTGGAGTGGGCTGCCATGTCCTCCTCCAGGGGATCTTCCCAACCCAGGGATTAAACTTGTGTCTATTGACAGGAGGATTCTTTACCGTCTGAGCCACCAGGGAGGACTAAAATAGGCAGAAGCCCTCAGAAATTGTTCCCCAAACAAGTGAAGGATCAGATTCAGGGTCAGTAACTAGAGATGAGTCCCTGAAGACCAACCTGAAGCACATGGGCTCTGAGAACCCTGGACACAAAAGCTCCTGAGATGGGTTCTCCACCCTCTCCCTCCCTCTTACCTTAGCAAAGAAAATCCAGGCTGCGCACTGCCCCGGGGCCATAAGGCTTTTTAGCTTCAAGGTGCTGAACATGAGAAAGAATCCTAAAAATCCGCTGCAAGGAGAAAATAGACTTTTTAAAGTGAGACTTATCTTCCTATAGCCAGTAGCTATTTTCTGTGACATTTTTAATTTGCCTTTACAAACATTAGTCAATTTTTAGTTATTACAATACCTCTATCTCACCTCTGTTTTCTAGTGATCTCTGGATAAAAACATCAAAAGTTAAAAAAAACCATTAAACTCTGCTATGCCAAGGAGCTATGATGAGATCATTTCCCTGGAGGTGGGGAGTGGGTATATAAATCTGGGAGATATCTGGGTAAATCATGAAAGAAAAAAAAAATCTGGAGGACAGTATCTCCTGCTTCCTCCTATAATACTTCTGGAGCTTGGTGTTTGCCAAGGCAGAGCTTCAACTTTTTTTTTTTTTTCAAGCAAAACAGTTAGGAAAAGACTTCCAAGGAAACACTCATCATATGAAGTCAGAGGGTGTGGACTGGCCTCTAGGTTCAAGGTAAGAACCGAGGGAACTCTGTTCAATGTTAAGTGGCAGCCTAGATGGGAGGGGTGTTTAGGGGAGAACGGATAAATGTATGGTTGAGTCCCTTTGCTGTCCACCTGAAACAATTACAATATTGTTAGTCAGCTATACTCCAGTGTAAAATAAGAAGTTTAAACAAAAAAGAATCTAAAGGGGTTGTTGTTGTTCAGTTGCTAAGTCAGACTGCAGCACCCCAGGCCTCCCTGACCTTCACTATCTCTTGGAGTTTGCTCACACTCGTGTCCATTAAGTCGGTGATGCCATCCAACCATCTCATCCTCTGTCGCCCCCTTCTCCTCCCACCTTCAATCTTTCCCAGCATCAGGGTCTTTTCCAATGAGTCGGCTCTTCGCATCAGGTGGCCAAAGTATTACAGCTTCACCTTCAGCATTGGTCCTTCCAAATGAATATACAGGGTTGATTTCCTTTAGGATCGACTGGTTTGATCTCCTTGCTGTTCAAGGGGAAGGCTGCATAATAGAAGTCCCCCAAAACAAGAGGATCTACACAGAAGAGATGCATTGGGAATAAAGCCTGAAAGAGCCCTCACTTCCCAAGGGGACCTGAGACTGGCCTTCCAGGGGTTTGATCTCTATGTATCTTCTCCTTTGTATTTTCAGGGGTGTCGGGTGCCATCCTGCCATCTGACCTCTATTATGGGCTCTGGGGTGTGGCTCCCACTCAGCTCATGAGCCCTGAGAGGGAAGGGTCCCATCTTGGGCGTCTCTGTATTTCCCGAACGACTCAAACAAGGCGCCTTGGTCTCAGCAGGCATTACATAAGTGTCTTGACAGGTGTACTTAGAAGCGGGTTGAACTGATTAAACACACCTAAGGCCAGATTTCACAGACATACGCTCCTTCACTTCATTAGATTTGATGAGCTCACATTCTTGGGGCAGAACCAGAGACGGGGATTAGATTTCCTCTGTGTACAATCCAGCCCGTTTGGCCTAACAGCCTGCAAAGTTTCCACAGGTCCATCTCTGCAGGCATGGGAGCCGGGAGCCCAGCCCGCTCTGAATTAAGGCATTGAGTCACCCCCACAGGAGCCCCGTGGGGAAGCAGGAGGCTGGGAATCCAGTGACCTGCAATTCTGTTCCTGGCTGTGCTCACCGACCCTTGCAACCTTGACCAAATCCCCACTTTTTCCCCCTTTTTTTCTTGCCCCAGGTTTCAGTTCTATGTTCTCAAAGCAGGAATAAGGATGGTCATTTCATCCCACCTGAAGGGAATCAGATCTTCAAACGAGAAAAGCTCCCCAGCCCCAAGTCTCATTTCACTAACAAGCAAACTAAGGCAGAGACACAATTAGGGTCCAGGTTTCCTGGCTCTTCCAAAGCTCTCCGCGGCCCTTCAGACCTGTGGAAATGTGCTCGTGGCCACAGAGACAGAGTGAGACGCTCCGGGTGCCTGTGACTGCGAGGCTGGCAGGGGTCAGTGAGGTGGCCGGCCCTCCAGGGTTCCTCTTGGTGGCATCCATGCCCCGCAGCCCCAACATCACAGGTGCCTGGCTCTCACCCGCCATACCTCAGTCCGCTTGGGGCTCCTCCTGTCCTCTCCTGAGGGCACGGTTCCATGTCGACCCTTCCCCTCAGCACAGACTCTGCGAGGACTGAGCTACCCCTGTTCTGTGACCAACATGCTCCTGAAAGTACCCAAGAGTCCTTCCCATCACCTGACTTCCATGTCGGTTAATCATTTCTAAATGATTCATGGGTCCTGCCCTCATCCAGCTCTTCTATTTCTAGCTTGCCTACCCCTCGATGTGGAGGCAGTCTTAAAAAGCACTGGGTGGACCCCAGGAGTGAGGGAGGCTGGGGCTCCCTGTTAATGGTGCCTCTGACCCCTCAGGCCTCCATGACCCCTCCTGAGCTCCCCCAGGACCTCTGAAGGTGACCGCTTGTAGTCTGAGATACAGTTATAGGGGAGCCATGAGGTGATGTGGGGAAAACTGAGACGTTCTTTTTTTTTAATTTTATTTATTTATTTTTTAATTTTTGGCTGTGCTGGGTCTTTGTTGTTGCACACAGGCTTTCTCTAGTTGCAGTGAGTGGTGGCAGTGGGGGGGCTACTCTCTACTTGTGGAGCATGGGCTATAGGGCATACAGGCTTAGTTGCCCCATGGCACGTGGTATCTTCCCAGATCATGGATTTAAACCCATGTCCCCCGCATTGGCAGGTGGATTCTTAACCACTGGACCAACAGGGAGGTCCCGACACATTCTTAAAAGAGGGTAAGCTCTGTGTGTGCTAAAGTGAGATGCAGAATGTAATAGAGAGTCAAACTAACTCAAGTAAAGATTTCCAAATCTTTTAAATGAAAAAAAAACCTGATTTTTCATGTTGGGTTACGAGACAGATTAAAAGGGACAGAAATAGAGGCAGAAGATCACCCCACAAAGCCATCACCTTTGGGCCGTCAACTCTGTTGCTCTGATCAAATTAACCAAACCTGGTACCCTCCCTCCACACCCTGGTCACCCAATACAGCCAAATAACCAGGCTCAAAGGGAAGCAAGCCCATGGACACTCACACCACAAATCCTAGCTAACAGGCAAGTGACAAGGCCTGAGCAAAGAGACAGGAACTGAGAAGATGAATTCTGTCAGTGCTTTCCTGAAACTTCTCTGAAGATGATTTTTTTTTTAAATCATCCTGAGCCTCAAATGCAGAAAAGTGTTAGCACTCAGCCATGTCCAACTCTTTTGCAACCCCATGGACTGTAGCCCACAAGGTACCTCTGTCCATGGGATTCTCCAGTCAAGAATACTAGAGTGGGTAGCCATGCCCTTTTCAAGGGGATCTTCCCCATCCAGGGATTGAACCTGGGTCTCCTGAAACTCCTGCATTGCAGGTAGATTCTTTACCATCTGAGCCACCAGGGAAGCCCCAAATGCAGGAACATACCCTATAATATTGAGTCTGTGTGTGTGCTAACACACCCCCATCAGAAACAGCACCTAGCCTGCATATCAGCTTTTTGACTCTGTGAAGAATCACTGCTTCACAAGGCACAACCTCTTCTGTGTGGGAACAAGTAGTCTGGCTTTCAAGCAGCAATTGCTCCTGGTCTGTTGACATTCTATTTACAGATAATAATAATGCCCACCATTGCTGGGCTGGGCAAGATGCTTAGAACTTTATGTACCTTATTTAATATACACAGTCATCCTGTATTGGTTTGATCTTTTCATTTTACAGATGAGAAAACTAAACTAAGGTTTGAGAGAACTAGGATAACTTGCCCAAAGACACAAAGGAGCAAACAGCAAAGCTGGAATTCAACCCTAGTCTTTAAATATATCAGAATCCATGTTTTTGAGACTTCCCTGGTGGTCCAGAGGCAGACTCTGCACTTCCAATGCAGGCAACCTGGCTTTGATCCCTGGTCAGGGAACTAGATCCCACATGCTGCAACTAAGACCTGGAGCTGCCAAATAAATACATAAGAATGTTTAAAAAAATAATGATAAAAAAAATTATCCATCCTTTGAGATTATCCACAGAAGCCTTTCCATTTCTCAGCACAAGAAAGTCAAGTGAAGTGGGGCTCATGCAGGAAAGAGGGTGGGTAGGATGGGATGAATTTCTGTTTATCTTTGACGCTCAGACATTCAGTCATGTCCAACTCTTTGCAACCCCATGGACAGTAGCCAGCCCCGTTCTTCGGTCCATGGGATTCTTTAGGCCAGAATACTGGAGTGGGTTGCCATGCCCTCCTCCAAGAGATCTTCTCGATCCAGGGATTGAACCCATGTCTCCTGAATTTCCTGCACTGGCAGGTGAATTCTTTATCAGTAGCACCATAAATGTATCCATCTAATTGGTCCACATCTCTGATCCTTCCCAAAGCCAAATATTAGGGATCACCTTGTGGTCTAGATAGCTCCTAGCTGTTGGTTTCAAAATCTGTCTCTCAGAGTCTTAGGGTTCAGTCAAGGCTTTTTGGAGGTCTCTCCTTGGAAACAAGAGAGAAGTCAAGGCAGAAGCTGACAAGGTGTGAATCTGCACCCGAATCTCGCCTTGAACTGAATCAGTTTCATCATTTTTACATGCTGAAGTTCTGTTTAAGAACTGCTCGTGGGAGAGAAAAAAAGTGGGAGAGTTTGCTCACTCCTGCAGTTCTGAAAACCACTGCTCTGGCCAAGAAAATTATTCAGGACAGGGGACCTCGCAGGTCCCAGGCCAGCTCTGAGCATCCAAGAATGTCCTTTAACAGCCCTCTGATGGCTGACGGGGGAACCTTCCTCATTGGCACTGGGCAATTTCTTCTTCTGCACATTCAGGCAGTGAGCCTGGGCTTCACAAAGACACGGGTGGTAGTATAAAACATAGAGATCCACAGTGTGAGGGGCTTTACGAGCTGGGATTACCTGGCACAGCAGCTGCTGTGGAATCTGTAGAAATACAGGAACGGAAAGTCCAGGACGCTGAAGAGATCACCTGGTGGAAACAGCAAGAGTTGACACACAAGGCCTGAAAGCCCCCTGCCCCCAGCTGCCCAGAAATGCACTATATCAGTGAATTCACTCCAGCATTTGAGGGTCTCTATGTCATCAGCACTGTCTTAATATATGAATAGGAGTATGATGTGCTGTGCTAAGTCGCTTTAGTCGCATCTGACTCTTTGCGACCCCATGGACTGTAGCCCACCAGGCTCCTCTGTCCATGGGATTCAGGCAAGAATACTGGAGTGGGTTGCCATGCCCTCCCTCAGGGGATCTTCCCAACCCAGGCATCGAACCTGCGTCTCTTGCATCTCTTGCACTGGCAGGCAGGTTCTTTACCACTAGAGCCACCTGGGAAGCCCAAGCATGACGACAGTTATCACCCATTTAGTGAGAGCCTGCCCTGAGCAGGACTCTGTGCTGAAAGCTTTCCGTACATTGTGTTTTTCAATCCTTGTAACAATCTGTGAGGCTTTCTTATCCCCATTTCAACTGGAGCTCAGAGAAGTGAAGTGTCTGAGATTGCACAACTCTTGAACTCTGGAGCCAGACCATGGACCCTGGTCACTCCAAACACTAAGACCTTTACTCTTCACCAGGCAGCCACCTCTGCCTCAGCCAAAGTATAGGACAAAAAGAATTTTTTTTTTTTTAAGATTTTTCTATTATTTTTTTTTCTTATATCTAAAAAAGGATCATGAGTGCATGCCTCTGACATCTTCTCTCATTTTTGTGTTTTAATTACCACACAAAGAGAGCAGGGGCCAACGGCCATGCATACTCATTTTAGTTTAAGGTCCAAAGGGTACATTTATTTCTAGTGAAGTAAGTTCATTCTTTTAGTTCCACTTGGTGCAAGAGGAAAATCACACATATTGGCTGCTTCCCTCTCTGGAATTTGAACTTGGTCACAAACAAGAAGTCAGGAGATTAAAAAAGCAGAAAGCCTTCCAAAAATGTCCAGAGAAAAGGAATTAAGCATTTCCACGGCAGAGAGCCTAATCCTTCCAAATCTCGGATTTCTGAGATTCTGGAGGCGCCAGGCCTTCAAGACCCCCAGGCCTGGGTCTGTCTCTCAGTTCTGGATGGTCTGGAGCCAGAAAGCCTGATTTTCCTGAGTATTCACAGCACGGTAGGAGCAGTGGAACATTCTTCATCACTTTTTCTTTTTTTAATTTTTTAATTAGAGGATAAATGCTTTACAACTGCTGTATTGGTTTCTGCCATACACCAACATGAATCAGCCATAGGTATACACATGTCCCCTCCCTCCTGAACCTCCTCCTACCTCCCACCCCATCCCACCTCTCTAGTTTGTCACAGAACACCAGATTTGAGTTCCCAGTGAATTTCCACTGGCTGGTACTAATGAAACTATTTGCAAGACAGCAGTGGAGAGGCAGACATATAGAACAGACTTGTAGACAATGGGCGGGCGAAAGAGAGGGTGGGATGAATTGAGAGAGTAGCATTGAGACATATACATTACCATATGTAAAATTAGACCACTAAGCTTATTAGCCAAGAGTTTCAGAACAAAAGACACAGTGCATGCTACACTTCCTCAGCCTTAGATAATCTCAAATGGTCCCTTCGCTATTCATCTGAAACTATCACAAGATCGTTAATTGGCTATACCCCAATACAAAATGATTTTGGTGTTAAAAAAATTAAATTAAAAAAAATGATCTCAAGTGATTCCACCATCAATTGGGAAAGGAAGGTGTGAATTCCATTTCTCTGGAGGGTTGCTTTTTTTCTACCGTAACTATCATGATTTTGTTTGGTTTGGTTGGTGCATATGTTCCTGCGTTTAAAGTGAGAGGGTCTTCAAGATCTGGTTTTCTTGCAGCCCAGCAAAAGGCTGAGTTTTGTTTCTCTTTATATTTGGCCCCACTGAACACCTCTGTCGTCTACTCTAGACTTATTTGCGTGGAGGGACTTTGTAACCAACATCAGGCCCAGACGTGTAAAGTGCAGGAAGAGCTCCACTGCTTCTGAAGGCCCTTTTCTTCCAGAAGCGACAGCCAGGGTAGCCTTGAGCATCCGGATCCTAGCGGGTGGCCCCAAGCCCCTGCCGGGAGGGTGGAAGGATGTTCTCCAAGGCTTTGTTCTGTCTCTTTGGCAGCTGTTGGTTCCTGGCTTTTTCCCAACCTCCCTTTCAGAGTGAGGGAGACTGCAGTGCAAGTCAGTGTGGTCAGGAGGACTAGGCCGAGAGGAATACATTAGACACACGCCTGATATTTCTTTGGGTGCTACCGCCTCACTCAGGGGAGGTGAACTGGGCTCCTGGTGCCCAGAACAGGGAGATGGGGGCAAGGGGTGGTCTTGATGGCCCAGCCCAAGCTGTGGAGAGATCTGAAGGGCAGTGGAGTGGTCATGAGTAGATAGGGAGGGAGGAAGATAAAGCAAAAAAAAAATCACCATCCCAAGGAATTGACCAGTTACATAATAATCCTCACCCAAATCCTAAAAAATTGATCGCATAAATTACTGAGAGCAAGAGAGAGCATAGCTGGCTCTTCTCGTTGAGCCATTTCTAAAACCTCCACACATTTGTCAGGTAGTTGATCCCATGACGGTCTCTTCTAGAACCATCCCGTTCTTGACAGCAACGATTCTGTGATTATTCATCACTTGTATCCATTGTGTTAGGGCCATCTCTGACAAATAACAAGAGCTAGTGAACCAAGAGTACCCGGGAGACCTCAACACCTCCTGCTTTCCCTACAGAGAATGTTCCAAACACCTTCCACTTGGCTCTGCTGGTTTTCAATCTGAAGTTTTATGTTAGTCGCTCAGTTATGTCCAACTCTTTGTGACCCCATGGACTGTAGCCCACCAGGCTCCTCTATCCCTGGGATTCTTCAAGAAAGAATACTGGAGTGGGTTGCCATTTCCTTCTCCAGGGGATCTCCCCGATCCAGGGATGAAATCTGGGCATCCTGCACTGCAAGCAGATTCTTTATGGTCTGAGCCACCAGGGAAGCCCAGTCAATCTCAAATCGACCCCCAATGCTTCTCCTCTGATGACTTTAGTTGGCCTCTTTTTTCACTTTAACAGAGAGGGTGTACACCAGCTTCTCAACTGTGCTACAAAATTAGCCCTGAAGATCTTGCAGTATGTGGCTGGCTGGACCCAACCACATAAGAACTAAACCCAGGAGCCTAAAAAAGGTATAAGGATGCTAAAAAGACAACATTCCTTCACAGCTAGTGCAGAACACCCACTTTAAGCACAAAGTAAGTGGTCCAAGCACTGTAAACTTATCTTGTGGCATCAACCCACTGCTTACACACCAAGGTCTGAGTTAAGCCTTCATCCTCATACTCCACGGTTAAAATTCTGCTGACTCTCTGAGGGAGTGAATCCCATCTCTCTGAAGATAATGGAGCATGAAACTGCTACAGTGCAAAGTGTGGCAACGATCTTATTACATCCAAGAACAATTGATATTTAAACAGCAGGAAAATTTCCTCTCACCACATTTCAGTCCTCAGAATCAGTGGGAAAGCAGAAGGTCAGTTCCAAGATGTAGTGAGTACTGTTGGCTTTATCTCAGTACTAGCAATAGACACCAGGTGACAAGGTCACTTCTGGTCAGATTCCTGCAAGTCCTCCTGCCCTTCTGGTTCTAGGAAATGTTCTCTCTTGAAAATGCCACCGCAGAGGGACCTCACACAAAGAGGAAATGCAAACTTTCAAACAGAGGGAGAATTTCTTTTCCCTACTCTTACCTAAAATAGTCCCAGGGGAAGCAAGGTTCCAAGATGCTTGGAGCTTCTGCATGAACTGTGACTTTGAAAAATTAGAAGGAGATGTAGACCCCACTCACCAAGAAGCAAACCAAATGCCTGAAAGGGGAGAAGCATCAGGGTCTGCACCCAGGACACAGAGAACTGCCTACCTGGTCCCTACCTACCACCCCATCTCAGTGCACCCCAAAGGTGTGTGGCTAAGCCACACCATTTGCATCACAGGAAAGCTTATCCTTCTAGCTACTCAGGAGTGAGTGAGAAGGGCAGCTCAGTCAAAAGCACTACTGACAGACCATCACCCACCTAGGAGAGCGGCTAACATAAGACAGAAAACACCAAAGGCTGGTGAAGACATGGAGGAACCGGAAGTCTCCTGCATTATTGTGCGTGCTTCCGTGTTAAGTCACTTCAGTCATGTCTGACTCTTTGCAACTCTATGGACTGTAGCCTGCTAGGCTCCTCTGTCCTAGGGATTCTCCAAGCAAGAATACCGGAGAGGGTTTCCACGCCCTCCTCCTGGGGATCTTCCCACCCCAGGGATCGAACCTGCATCTTTTATGTCTCCTGCACTGGCAGGCGGGTTCTTTACCACTAGCTGCTGGGTGGGAGGTAAAATGGTACAAATGTTTTAGAAAACTGGCACTTTATTTCAAGGGTAAATATATGACTACTCTAAGACCCAGAAATTCCACTCCTAGGTGTTCATCCAAGAGGGCTGAAAACGTAAGGCTACAGAAAGTCTTTTATGAGAATGTTGATGGCAACTATACCAGCCCTAATCTGGAACAATTCATGTGTGTATCATCAAGTGAATGGATAAACAAAAGGTTCATACACTGGCACACTCATCAGCAATAAAGGGAACAGACTAGTGAGACACACAACCACCTGGACGAACCTCAACACTCTGCTGAATGCAAGAGCCAGACACAAAAGAATCCCTCCTGTGTGTCGATTTGTATGAGACTCTAAAATAGACAGAACTTATGTATGGTAACAGAAATCAGATCAATAGGGGCTTCTGGTGGTTGGTAAGAAGGGAGTGACTATGAAGGGGCACGAGAAGACTTTCTGGAGTGACAGATGTTTTCTATATCTTGATAGAGGTGTGAGTTACATGGGTGTGTATCTTTGTAAAAACGGATCAAGCTGTACATTTAAGAATATGCATTTCCTTTGTGTAAATCATATTTCCATTTTAAAAGTTTTGAAAGTACTACCAAATAATGAAGACACAAGTGAAAAAAAGAGGTGAGACAAAACCAAAAAGGATAAAGCCCTGTTTTAAAATGTCAGAAATTAACAGAAGGTATTCCCTGGCAGTTCAGTGGTTAGGACTCAGCTTCTACTGCAAGGAGCACAGGTTCAATCCCTGGTTAGAGAACTAAGATCCCACAGGTGGTACAAAATGGCCAAAACAAAAAAAGAAGGAAATTAACAGAGCCTTAAAAAAAAAGAAAAAGACTGCACCCATGGGTCCTGACTCTTACTGTGTCTTAATTGGTGTAGATATAAGGAGTCTTGAAAGCACTCTGGAGGCCCACACCCAGTCTATGAGGTGGACATTTCACACGGAAAGTGTAATAAGCAAGCAAGAAAGAATGAAGTGTCCCTCTGTCTTAAAAATGGGCTAGACTACCCATAGGGCTAGGTCCTATGAGAAAGCTAACACACTGGCAGGAACCAGAGCTGCTCAATCAGGGCAGTACTTGGACACTTCTGGAGGAGAGGGAGTTTCCTCCCCTGTTTCAGTTGCTTACACTTTGTAATTAACCTTATGGTCCTATGAGAAAACATCACCAAGACCCATCAGAGGGTTTAGGTCAAGTGACCAGGCTTTATAAAACTGGGAAAAACTGATCTCCAAGGGATCTCCTAAGATTCTGAGCTTCTGTAATCTCGCACACCAAATTCCTACCTTAATATCTACCTGCCTTAATTATCTACTCTAACAAACCTGTGTGCTTTTTGAAGCAGGGGGCTGCTGTTTGAGCTGCACAAAGTTGTGCATTACACAACTTCATTCCAAACAACTGCACTGTTTATATAGACCAGTTTTATTTGTTACCAATTCACGTAAAAGTAGGAGGAAATGGCAATCCACCCCAGCATTCCTGCCTGAAGACTCTCATGGACAGAGGAGCCTGGTGGGGGATACAGTCCATGGGGTCGCAAAGTGTTGGACACCACTGAGTGATTGAGCACGTGCACACACGCGCATGGACAGTGAATTCCATGACGGAACATTAAGAGCAGTTTCAAGTATGGGGGCCATTCCTGACACCCTGGAAGGCAGCCACTTTCTCTTACAAAATTTCCCTCAGAGATACAAGCAGGGTCAGAGCACTAGGTCAGTGGGCAATGTAAGACAAACAAATAAACAAAATCTTACCTGTGGGGTGAGCTGCTAAAGCCAGGAGCACCGCACTGAAAAACAAACAGCAGACTGGTGAAGAAAGTTCGCCAGCACTGAGAAAACAACATCCATTCCACTTGGAAACAGTGAGATTTTCCTAAAAGCAAATTATCCGCACTCAGTGTTCTCATTCTGATGAAATCTAACTCATCAGGAAGAGTGTGAGAATCTCCTGAAATGTCTCAAGTTTTGGTAAAAGGGCTGGATCTCCTGTGATGATTCTGAGGGTCCACACTCTTCTCTGAGCATCAGCCATACCATGAATGATCACCATAGCCAGCTAATCTAAAGAGTGTCCTTGTCAGGGAAACAAAGCAGACTCTAAATTACAAAGAGGCTGCAGCCTAAAAGCTAGCTGTTCAATGTGAGCTAAATCTACTTGTGAGCTAAATCACAAAATTAACTACAGAAGGAGTGTTAGATTTCCAAGAAACTAATCCACAACATGATCCATGCCACCCACCCTTGCCTGAAAACTTCCTGGACCAATCTGTAGTTGATGCTATGAGGGACGAGGCAGGTCATACCTGTTTGGCTCTCTCCCATCTTCCTCTCTGGAAACCTGTCCCATCTCCCAGTGCCTGTCTACAAGCACTTTTGTGTGGCTCTAAGCCCACCTTCCATACCCTCTTCTATCAAAACTCATGCTACCAGGCAGCTGGTTTAGTTGGAGGTAGGAATAAAACCTTGTATTCAAATAGAAGAAAGAATGTTTGTTTGTTTGTTTTAATGTTGGATGGCCTCACTATGATTCTTAACCCTGCAGACACATCCGAATAGCCTAGTATCCTGGCTAGAATCTCTAAGGGAATAGTCTGGGCATCCATGGTTTTACTTTGTCACGGCTCCTGGAAGCTATAAAGTACCAGGGCTGAGAAGCACTGCCTCAGATCTGCAGTTGGTGACAATACAGCAAAGTAGAAGACGCCAGTTTTACAGGGAAACCAATGTGAGTTCATCAGCCCTGCCCTACCCTGCTCTTGAGTTACCTCCCAGCACCATTGCTGATTTTCTGACAGCTCCCAGAGGAGCAGCATTACAGAAAGAAGCGAGAAGAGAGGAGGGTCAGGACAAAGGCCATGGAGAATAGCCACATTCTGGCCATTCAGAAGTTGTAGGTTTGTAAGATAAGTGTTTACATGCAGCTGTAAAAAAACATACACACCACAAACAAGACGAGCTTTTCTATCCTTCACACAGGCTGTCTGCTTGCTGTCTCTTCTTTCTCCAGAAAGCACATACCCTCTACATACCCCATTATTCTAGCTCACTGGATCCTCTTCCACTTATAACTGCAGCAGCGGAAGTTATTGCTATTATGGTAGGATGTGAGGGACCCCTTTTCCATCCCAAAATATCTTCCAGGGCCTGGCATGGCATCCCAAATGCCATCATCAGGATCACCCTAAACGGTGACTCTAAAAGAAAAGACTAGGGGGTAAAAATAAATCATTAAATAAAAGAGTTGGTTCTCTAGTCATGTCTGAAAATTTGTAAATATAATGTCACGCCTTCCTAATTCCTACACTGTGATGGCCTTGGGAGCAAGAACCATATTTTATTCATCTTTGGCTCTCAAGGATTTAGCGGGGCCAGATGCATAGCAGGTTCTCTCTGTGTTTTCAAACCAGCAGAGAGATCAAACCAGCAGGCAGAGGTCCAGACAGATCTGAGCAACTGCAGATCTTTGGGTTTGGATGCTCAGGGCCTGTGGCAAATCGAATCTCAGCCCTGGTTCACCTTCTTCACTTGTACTGAAAAGAAGACTTAGAAACAGAATCAGCAGTCTGAGGCAGGAAGCCTTGAGCATCACGCTCCCCGGCAGTGAAACCCTCACACGGGGGAGAGGCAGAAGAACTAGCAGGTGGGGGTGGTCACAGTGGCTTGATTTTCCATCCCCTTAACCCTCTGCTGCTGCTTGAATTGGCTATAAGTTCGGGGGGTGAGGGGTGAAGAACTGTTTAAAGTGGTACGATGTCATGGAAACATTTCAAACACCAAGAGTCTTTCTGCATTTTCAGAAACGTCTCTTGAAAAGGCAGCTGGTGGGTCTGTAGGTGGAGAATACAGCTCGTGTTGAACATTTTAAGCTGAGTAACTTCCTCCAGAAATCCATGAGGCCAAAACTGATAGGGGCTTCCCTCACAGTTCACTTGGTAAAGAATCTGCCTCCAATGCAGGAGACCCGGGTTCAATTCCTGGGTTGGGAAGATCCTCTGGAGAAGGAAATAGCAACCCACTCCAGTATTCTTGCCTGGAGAATCCCATGGTCAGAGGAGCATAGTGGATTACAGTCCATGGGATTGCAAGAGCAGGACACAGTTTAGCCTAAACCACCAAATGCTGAAAGGCACCTCTGTGAACTCAGTCCTCCGGACAGAATGCTGTCGCATTAGGCAAACTTGAGCTTCGGACAGCAAACCTCGTTGTTTCTCAATTAGGTCCCACAGGGTGCCCTGGGGACTCTCAGGATTCAAGAATGCTCCCAGGCTATTCTATTGAGTGGCTAAGCCCTATTCTATGCCTGTTTTGGGGCAAAGGTACAAAAGAATCCACATATTCAATGCATGCGTATGTGCTAAGTCGCTTTAGTCATGTCCAACTCTTTGTGACCCTATGGACTGTAGCCGCCAGGCTCCTCTGTCCATGGGATTCTCCAGGCAAGAATACTGGAGTGGGTAGCCATGCCCTCCTCCAGGGGATCAACCCAGGGATTGAGCCCTGGTCTCCTACAGCTCTCCCAGTGCAGGTGGATTCTTCACCACTGAGCTAACGAGAAAGCCCATATGTTCAATATTACACTTGATTTATGACATTTAAGTGTTATCTATTCAATACTATTCAATGCCACACTTAAATGTCATAAACCAAGCCTCAAACTTCATCCTACCTTAACAAAAACACCTTCAAAACAACCTGGAACTCCAAATTAAAGCAGAATTCTCAGAGTCCCTAGAGCTTCAGGTCAGAAGGTGGTGGTGTGGGGAAGGTCTAGTCTCTGGCTCCCGACCCCCAAAGCACCCTCTTCTCTCCCCAACCAGGCTCCATCCTGCAACCAAAGGACCTCATACATGTGTGTTGTGTGTGGACATCTCAGCCTACAAGTCCATCCTCCACCCACAACCTTCCCACTAAAATCCTTTCCTTGGACATCCACTGGGTCTAGGAAAGAGTTAAGAAGACAGACTTTGGAATCTATCTGGGTAGGAAATTTCAGGGCCCAGTCTATAAGAAAAGGTGTGGGTTCTTACTAGCCTTACAGACTCCAAAAGCCCTAGGGAGAGGCATAGCCCTCTAAAGTTTGAGGCTGGTTGGAAGCCCTGCTTGTCTGGCCTGAGGGCAGGACTACTGTTTAGCTTCCTCAACTCTGATCATCTTACCAATTATTTAGGTTGCCTTCCTGGCAGGCACACTGGCTCAGATTTCCCCAATCAAGATATTATTGAAAATAAAAATCCATTATCTCTAGAAGAATATAAATTATTTTTTGAGATTTTAAATTATATTTTACCTGAATAGATAGTTTAAGTACTGCTGGTCAATGTCACTAAGGAATAAGAAAACAAAAGATAAAAGATGAAACAATAGATGTGTTTTACATATACAGAATAATAATTTTCCTCTATTAATAAATTATACCTATGTACAGTTACATTTATAAATTATCAAGAAACAATACAAAGAGTACTTCATTTCCTGGCTCATTTTTGAAAACCATTTCCTAAGTTAGTACCGTCACATGCATTTTCACTTTGATTATTTCCTTTGGGTACATCTGCAGTTTTAAAAGCTGTGTTGGGACTTCTGTGGTGGTCCAGTGGTTAAGACTCCACCCTTCCAATGCAGGGGGTGAGGGTTTGATCCTTTGTCAGGGAACTAAGATACCACATGCTACCAGGCTTGGCCAAAAAATAAAAAGAGTGTCAGCTCTCTCAGGCCATTGGACTGACTTCTAAGGCTACCATATTTGACAAGTAAAAATACAGCACACCCAAATAAATCTGAACTTCAGGTAAAGAATAATGCTTTAGTATAAATGTGTTCCAAATATTACATGAAACATACTTCAACTAAAAAAATTATTTGCTGAAATTCAAATTTACCTGGGTATCCTGTATATTATCTTAACAACTCTACCGACTTCTTGCTGCAAAAACACTTTATTCAAAGAAAATATGGTGCCCTAGGACCCATCACACACCCTCAGAGTATATAACGCCTTCTCCTAGGAGTCAGTCCCTTCAGACCTTTCTCTGTGGGTCTCAGTTCAGTTCAGTTCAGTTCAGTCGCTCAGTCATGTCCGACTCTTTGCGACCCCATGAATCGCAGCACGCCAGGTCTCCCTGTCCATCACCAATTCCGGGAGTTCACTCAAACTCATGTCCATTGAGTCGGTGATGCCATCCAGCCATCTCATCCTCTGTCGCCCCTTCTCCTCCTGCCCCCAATCCCTCCCAGCATCAGAGTCTTTTCCAATGAGTCAACTCTTCGCATGAGGTGGCCAAAGTACTGGAGTTTCAGCTTTAGCATCATTCCTTCCAAAGAAATCCCAGGGTTGATCTCCTTCAGAATGGACTGGTTGGATCTCCCTGCAGTCCAAGGGACTCTCAAGAGTCTTCTCCAACACCACAGTTCAAAAGCATCAATTCTTTAGTGCTCAGCTTTCTTCACAGTCCAATTCTCACATCCATACATGACGACTGGAAAAACCATAGCCTTGACTAGACGGACCTTTGCTGGCAAAGTAATGTCTCTGCTTTTGAATATGCTATCTAGGTTGGTCATAACTTTCCTTCCAAGGAGTAAGCGTCTTTTAATTTCATGGCTGCAGTCACCATCTGCAGTGATTTTGGAGCCCTAAAAAATAAAGTCTGACACTGTTTCCCCTGTTTCCCCATCTATTTGCCATGAAGTGATGGGACCAGATGCCATGATCTTCATTTTCTGAATGCTGAGCTTTAAGCCAATTTTTCACTCTCCTCTTTCACTTTCATCAAGAGGCTTTTTAGTTCCTCTTCACTTTCTGCCATAAGGGTGGTGTCATCTGCATATCTGGGGTTATTGATATTTCTCCCAGCAATCTTGATTCCAGCTTGTGCTTCTTTCAACCCAGCATTGCTCATGATGTACTCTGCATAGAAGTTAAATAAGCAGGGTGACAATATACAGCCTTGATGTACTACTTTTCCTATTTGGAACCAGTCTGTTGTTCCATGTCCAGTTCTAACTGTTGCTTCCTGACCTGCATATAGGTTTCTCAAGAGGCAGGTCAGGTGGTCTGGTATTCCCATCTCTTTCAGAATTTATTGTCATCCACACAATCAAAGGCTTTGGCATAGTCAATAAAGCAGAAATAGATGTTTTTCTGGAACTCTTTTGCTTTTTCGATGATCCAGCGGATGTGGGCAATTTGATTTCTGGTTCCTCTGCCTTTTCTAAAACCAGCTTGAACATCTGGAAGTTCACGGTTCACATATTGCTGAAGCCTGGCTTGGAGAATTTTGAGCATTACTTTACTAGCGTGTGAGATGAGTGCAATTGTGTGGTAGCGTGAGCATTCTTTGGCATTGCCTTTCTTTGGGATTGGAATGAAAACTGACCTCACCCGGCCCCAAAACCCAGCTGATCACTAGGGGGCTTTGACCTGGCAGCTCCAGTCTGACCGAGGCCTGAATTCTCATCCTTTTCATTTATATTCAGCAACTGTGCCACTGACTGCCTTCAACAAAGGCTTCATTTTACCTCAGAACAGAGCTAGTGATGGGAGGGACTTCTGGGTCTAGTCTGGAAGGGGCTGGAGAAACAAGAAAAAAGACTTGTGCTTCTGAGCTGCAAGAATTGAACTGGGGCCCAAGAAGGCCAGTCACATAAGTTTTGACAAAATGTCATCTAAACAGCTGCCGTGAGGCAAGAGGAGAGACTTCCAGGCTCTTAGCACATGGCTGGCGGCTGGCACATTTCAGCTCCTGGTGGACCCAGACTGCTGCCCTCACCCATTCTGGACTCTCAGTCTCTTTGATGGAAGAAGCTTACAGCCCCATGGATCTCCCCCTTTCCTTTAGTGAAACATTAACTTACCAGACTTCAAAAGTTCCCTGGTGGCAGAGTGAGTAAGAATTCGCCTGCCAATGCAGCGGACATGGGTTCAGTCCCTGGTCTCAGAAGAGTCTGCATGCCACGGAGCAACTAAGCCCTTGAGCCACAACTACTGAGCCTGAGTGCTGCAACTACTGAAGGCCGTGTGTCTAGAGCCTGTGGCCCTCAACACAAGGAGCCACGGCAACGAGAAGCCCGCGTACTGCAGCGAAGAGGAGTCCCCGCTTGCCCCAACTGGAGAAAGCTGGTGAGTAGGAACCAAGACCCACTGCAAACAAAAACCTTTTAATTAATTAATTATAAAATATATGTGTGTAAGTCACTCAGTCATGTCCTATTCTGCAACCCTATGGACTGTAGCCCACCAGACTCCTCTATCCATGGGATTTTCCAGGCAAGAATACTGGCCATTCCCTTCTCCAGGAGATCTTCCCAATCCAGGGATCCAACCTGAGTCTCCTGCATTGCAGGCAGATTCTTTACCATTTGAGCCACCAGGGAAGCTCCATAAAATATATACATGTATTTTTTTTTAAAGTTTACCTTAACTTGTTGAGTTTCTGGGATTTCTGTAGTATCTTATAAGCCCCTGGAGAGGAAGCAACAGGAGTCACTGGCACAGGGAATTCAGAGGGCACGAAATCCTCGGGGAGAAGGGACCCTCTTCCCTGCAAGGATCACCCGCAGCCCACAGAGGGTGACAAACGGCACTCTGGAGGACTCCAAGGATACGCATCTGGTAATCCCCCAGATGATGCAGGTCACAGAGAAAGGGCCGGGCCAGTGAGGCTCATGGTCCACAGAAGGACACAGTTAACAGGAGGCCTGGGTTTCCTCCGACGGTGCCATGAGAAACATCACTGGATTTCTGAACTGCGTGTCATAAAGTCAGGGCACTGTTTTCCCTCTAAGAGAGAAAACACTGGTTTGAAATAAAGTAGATGGTCCTTTTATTTCACCCACTTTTTTTTTTAAAGTGTACTGCTGAGAGTTTTTATGGACACAAACTTCTGGATATGGAATTCTTCCCACCGTTTTTTAGAGAAGAAGCTAGCACTGCACAAGTGGATCTGAGGAATTGGACCCTAGGCCCTGGTGAGTTAGTTAACATTTGTCATGAGAAAGAGGAGACTCTATGGGAACTGGAACCATTTCGGGAAAAGTCCAAAATAGGAAAATCAAACCAGAAAAAAATGCCCATTTAATTTTAACCTTGACATCTTGGATTTAATCTTCCTACTGTCTGGGATCACTAAAAAGTGGATATATGATGAGGTCTAAATAATAAGTCTCAATTGTTTAAGTAAGAATTCTTAAAAAACTTACCTACACAGAGTAAGTGAATTACAGCCCAGAAATATCCATCTGGATCAAACTGTAACACAGGGTTTAAAAAAAAAAGGATGTAAGTACAGAACAGGATCCAGCGTGGCAATTTTAAATGCCAATACACAGCACCAGGCATGGTGCCAGACAGGACTCTGGGACCTTGGGCCAGCCCCTCCTTATTCCTCACCCAGTTGGCCTACGCGACATCTTCCTAACAGGGCTCTCTGCCTCCAGCATCTCTTTCCCTACCCTCAACACTCCCCAGCATTGCATCTTTAAAAGGCAGATCCAAGGGGCTTCTCTGGTGACTCAGCGATAAAGAATCTGCCTGCCACTGCAGGAGACACGGGTTCGATGCCTGGTCTGGGAAGATCCCACATGCCACAGAGCAACTAAGCTGCTATGCTACAACTATTGAGCCTGTGCTCTAGAGCTCGAGAGCTGCAACTACTGAGAAGACGTGTGGAAACTACTGAAGCCCCCAGGCACCCTAAGCCGTGCTCAACAACAAGAGAAGCCACCATAATGAGAAGCCCACGCATCACAAATACAGAGTAGCCCCTGCCCTCCACAACCAGGGAAAGCCCAGGTAGCAACAAAAGCCCAGCATAGCCAAACATTAGTAAATAAAAGAATCATTGTTTTTTTTAAAAAGGCAGATCAGATGGTGTCACCTATTGCTTAAAATCATCCAACAGTCCCCCAGTGGCTTCAGGATGAAATCCAAACACGAGGCACCCAAGAACCCCCATGACAAGCCCCTGTCAACCCAACCAGTCCCATCCACTGCCCATCCCCTCTCCAGAGAAAGAGAACTTAACTTCCCCAGCCAACTTGGCCAAGGGGCACTCCCTCCTCTTCTTCCCTTCCTTACTTTTTCCATTTATCTCACCTGACACATTCCATTTAGCTTATGATCTGTCCCTGTCTCCACCCGCCATGAGATGGTCAATTCCAAGAGGGCAGGAATCAGCCCAGGGGCACACACATGGTGGGTGTGCCATGAAGCTGAGTCACAGAACACACTTAGGACACCTCCATGACTCCGGCCGCCCCTGCCTTCTTCTCCTGGCTCACTCCTCCTCACCCTTCAAGATTTAGGTCCAGAGATTTCCCTGGTGGCCAGTGGTTAAGAATCCACCTCCCCATGCAGGGGATGAGGGCTCAATCTCTGCTCAGGGAACTAAGACCCCACATGCCACGGGGCCACTAAACCCAAGCACCCCAGCTACTGAGCCTATGTACTCTATACTCCACGCCACAACTAGAGAGAGAACTCCACGAGCCACAACTAGAGAGAAGCCCCCAAGCACTGCCACGAAGAGCAGCCAAATAAATAAAGATTTAGGTCCAGTCAACAGTGCCTGGCTCCAGCATCAGAAAGATCTGGGTTAAATTCTAAAATCTCCACTTACTTGTTAGCTGGTGACCTTTGGGGCCTCGCTATTCTTTAACTACAAAATGGAGACAATAATAGCTGCTACCCCTGTGGAATTATTGTTGAGATTAAATAAAATAAGGCACTAAAGCATTGGCCCAGAGCCTGGCACCCAGCAAGCTCAATATAATCGTCAGCTCTTCCTCCTCTGAGCCTCCAAGTCTTCCCAGGCGCCTGGCAGGATCCCACCCCTCCCCGGACAGAGCCTCCCCGGGGTTATAATTATCTGTTCATCGTCTGCCCCCTCCCCTCTGCTCTGACTAGACTCCGGCTTCTGCCCGGACGATGGCAATTTCTCTTTGTGCCCCCAGAGCCTGGCTTGGTGCCTAACACTTGATGGGGAAGGAAAGAAGGGAAAAAAGACCCAGGAATGAGATGACTCCTGGAGGTGGAGGTGGGTCCTCAGTGCCTAAGAAGCAAAAACTCAGGAAAACAAAGCAAAAATCACTGTGTAAGATGAGGCCCTTGGGATGAGAAAGTGAAAATGTTAGTCGGTCAGTCATGTCCGACTCTTCGAGACCCCATGGACAATGGCTCGTCAAGCTCCTCTGCCCATGGGATTTTTCCAGGCAAGAATACTGGAATGGGCTGCCATTGCCTCCTCCAGGGGATCTTTTCAACCAAAGGATCGAACCCGCGTCTCCCGTGTCTCCTGCATTGGTGGCAGATTCCTTATCCGCTGAGCCATTGGGAAGCCCCCTTGGGATGAGAGGGGAAAATCAATTTTGCCTCGATGTGTAGGTCATTTGGGCTCGCAGGTCCTCCAAGCTGATACGGAGGGTAGACTGCCCCCATCACAGCACCCAGAGGTCTGAGCTCTGTGGGCCACCCTGCCACACACAGAGGGAAGGCAAAGACCCAGGAGGAGGTGCTGGCCTGGCCAATGGATCCCCTAGGCCCTGCCCGAAAGTTTGCTTTTACATGTCTTTGGACAGGCTGGGGTCATACTGCTTCTCAAAGGAAAGACTCGGAAATTCTGCTCATCCAGGCAGGCTTCTGAGATACTTGAAGGCATAGTGAGTCCACCTGAACTTACCTGGGAGTCATTGAAGGGCAGGCACCCGGCAGCAGCCAGCAGGAAGAGGGCGCTGTGGAGAGGAGGTGAAAGACACAGCTTTACTGTCCAACACGAAAGGCGTCCCGGAGAGGGTGGAGGTGGAGCTCGCGTGAGGCAGAGATCCCGAGAGAACACACCCAGCTGCCCTGTTCATCCTCTCAGCGCCACATTATCTGTCTAGTTTTCAGTTACGTGCTCTGCTGACACTGGACGGCTCCTTCTCTGGGGCTCAGTGAGCCATCTTCCCAGAGAGAGGCATTTGCAGGATATGTATAAAACCACAGCTGGCTCACTCGAGAACAACAGTATATACAGGAACTTCCCTGGTGGTCCAGTGGCTAAGAGTCTGTGCTTCCAATGCAGGGAGCATGGGTTGGATGGCCGGTTGAGGAACCAAGATACCACATGCCACATGTCGAGGCAAAAAAAAAAAAGTGTACATAAAAGCAGATTTTTTTTAAAACTACTGATCCCAACAAATACCCTAGTGGAAAACTGGCCAGTGAAAGTGTCAGTCGCTCAGTCCTGTCCAACTCTTTGCAACCCCATGGACTACAGCCCACCAGGGTCTTCTGTCCAGGGGATTCTCCAGGCAAGAATACTGGACTGGGTTGCCATGCCCTCCCCCAGGGGATCTCCCCAACCCAGGGATTGAACCCAGGTCTCCCACATTGCAGGCAGATTCTTTACCATCTGAACCACTAGGGAAGTAGAAAATGTGGCCAAGCAGACTATAGTTTTGCTGCTTACCATAAGAAAACATTGTAGAAAGCACATTACAATCTTACCAACTTACTCAGATAATCAAACTTAACATCTCCAGTATTGGGACAGATCAATATCATGTGCCTCCTGATATGATGTACTGAGAAGCGTACACCGTCATTCATGTGGTAGTATGCACAACCTAGACTGAATTTCAGGGAGACGCTGAGACAAACCCAAATTCAGGGACAGTCCACAAAACAATGGGCTTACACTATTTGAAAATCTGAAGGCAATGAAAGGCAATAAAAAGCCGCGGAACTGTTCCAGATTAAAGGTTATAGTAAAAAAAAAAAAAGATTAGGAAGAGACATGGCATCTTTGAGGGAGGTGAATACTACAAAAGAAAATATCAGGATAATTGACCAAATTTGAACATTGACTCAATATTACATAACAGTATTATATGAGACATTAATTTTCTAAGTGTAATCATTGCACTGTGGTTATACAAGAGATTATTATCTTTAGGAGACACACTTGGAAGTATTTAGGGGTAGAGTCATAATTCCTGCAACATATCCTCAAATGGTTCAGAAAAAATAAGAGTAAGAATAATTACATATATTCTTATATATTTTGTGTGATACATATATTGTTTAGTCGCTAACTTGTGTTCAACTCTTTTGTGACTCTGTGGACTGTAGTCTGCCAAGCTTCTTTGTCCATGGAATTCTCCAGGCAAGAATACTGGAGTGGGTAGCCATTTCCTTTTCCAGGGTATTTTCCTCACCCAGGGATTGAACCCGCGTCTCCTGCATTGGCTGAGGCGCTTTAATCCTGAGCCACCATATGAAAAAAAAAAAAATATATATATATATATATAGAGAGAGAGAGAGAAAGAAAGCAAATACAAAAAATGTTATCAATGAGTGAAACTAAATGAAAGGTATATGGGAGTTAACTGTAATACTCCTGCAACTTTTCTACCAGTTTAAATTTTTTTCCCAAATAAGGGAATTCCTTAGTGGTCAGTGGTTAGGACTCTGACCATTTTTACTGCCAAGGGCCCAGGTTCAATCCTTGGTCAGGAAACTAAGATCCTGCAAGCTGCTGGCACAGCCAAATAGTAATCATAATAAAAAAATTTCAGTAGAAAAAATCTCTTACACATACCAAAATATTTATGGAGGTAACCCTACAGAGCCTGTGATTTGCTGAAATGAGGCATTGGGTGCAGGCTTAAGTTGAAAACTATTGAATCTCAGAGATGAGTCTTTAGAAATTCATTTTACTATTCTTTTTATTTTATATATATATATTGAGAAATTGCCATTGTAAAGGCTTTTTAAAAAAAATTCTTGCACAAAAAAGTAACATTGCCAATCACAGATATTTTCAAATTTTCTCATTCATTAGAAAGTTAGTTTGGAGTTATTTTTTGACTTAGAAATAAATGGTTTTTATGTGGTATTTGGGTTTCCTACACCAAAATACCTTGCCCCCTATCTTGTACCTCAGTCATTCTCTCCTCTTAAAGGAAGGCAACAGAAAACACAAAACCTGCATGATCACACACTCTTTCCCCCTCTTTCCATTTATGAAGCAACAACATATTTAGAATTGGGTCCCTTCTGACCATTGCATCAGGCGGCAAACAGCAAAGGATCAAGGACATGAACAGGGGCAGTGAATACAGCATTTTCATTGTTAGGGGATTTTATCATGGGACATCTCACACCCATATATATTCTATGCGTACTCAGTTGCTTTAGTCGTGTCCAACTCTGTGCGATCCCATGGGCTGTAACCCACCAGACTCCTCTGTCCATGGGATTCTCCAGGTAAGAATACTGGAATGGGTTGCCATGCCCTCCTCCGGGAGATTTCCCGACCCAGGGATTGAACTCGCATATCCTGTGTCTCCTTGCATTGCAGGTGGATTCTTTATCCACTGCGCCAGCTGGGAAGCCATATATTCTATATACGTATTGAATTCTGTATTACTTACATATATATGTAATACACGACAACAGGCTCTTCATAACTTAAGTACACTGGCAATAGTGATGCTAATCAGTTCTGTCCACACACCGACCCCCCTAGTCCTCAGTGGTGTCATGACACACACGTGTACCCAACAGACTGGCCTGGCCAGCCCAGCCCGGAACAGGAGGACAGGCACGGGGGAAGCCTCGGACCTGGGGCCTCAGGGCCTTGGGAAGGGCAGGATGACACGGCAGAGGTTCTCCACTCCAGCCCACCCACTTCTACAGTCTCGCCAACTTTTGAGGCACACACACAAACGGCCTCAAGAAGACTCCCTGGCACCCAACTGCGGAGCAACTCAGAGGCCAGGGTAAGGTGAGGGGAGGGAGGCTCACAGGGCGGGTTCCTGCGACTGAACGTGAACAGACAGGTTGCAGGTGTGGGGAGAGGAGGACCCTCATGGCTTCAGTGTCTGCCTGCAGTGGACAGAAGGCTTTGGAGCAATGGTCCCCATCCTTTATGGCACGAGGGACTGGTTTCATGGAAGACAATCTTTCCATGTGGTTTCGGGATGATTCTAGCACATTGCAGTTACTGTGCACTTTATTGCTATTATTATTATATCGGTCCCACCTCAGATCATCACGCATTAGATCCTGGAAGTTGGAGACCCCTGCTTCAGATGCAGGACACTTCACCATCCACAGGCAAAGCCCTCAAACAGACAGGCCCTTGGGACTGAGGGGAGAAGGGGGTCAGCCAGGTGTGGGACAGCCCAGGTTCCCACCAAACTTGGCATTGAGCAAAACCTGATTCCACCAGGCATGGCATGAATGGGTTTTAATGCCTCTCTTTAACATCTGCTAATCTCTTAAACAAGAGGAAGAGTCCTGACTATGGGTTTTTTTTTTTTTTCTTCTTCAAGTAGCAGCTTGTAATAAAGGCAAAAAAAAAAAAAACAAAAAACCGAGACTGGATAAAAGCCCAGAAATAGCTGAAACAAAAAGGCCCAAATCCATGCATCAAAGCATTTCTGCTGATTTTCTATCTATAGGACTGAACTTCGCAGCTACTGCTGAGGAGACAGCAACTCATCAGAGAATGAGGCACTCAGATCAGAATTTGCTCATCAGGGGGCACAGGGAATGGGGGTGGGCAGGTCACTGTTCATGTTTCAACTAGGGACACTGAGAAACAGAGGGGTGTGCAGCCTGTCCACAGCCATGGTGCCATGTGGCCCAAGACCACGACTCAGATCCCTGGATGCACAGGTCAGTGCTTTTTCCACCGTGGGAATTCTTAAAAACTCAATAAACTGCAAACCTTATTTTTAAAACTTTAAGTCGTTTTCATTTTTCCATTTTCATTCTTCATCAGTATTGCGTAACTCAGCGAAATTCTGGGCATCGGTGGTTGAAACCTAGCATGGGTTGTTTTCCCCTTAGAAATAAAATATTTCAGAAAAAAAAAAAGGAAGGAAATTTTTGAATAAGACATGAAATAGGGATATACGAGTGTTTGTAAGAAATTCCTCTGTCAACTCTCAAGTATGAATCATCAATAGACGGTTTCTCATCAGAGTTTAAAATCAGGTTAAATCTTCTATTTTAGAGGTTTGTGGAGCTGTTTTTTTGTTTTAAACTTACCTACAAATCTTTGCAGGAGAAGTTTTCTGTATGAAAATAAAAAGACTTAGCATTAATCTTAAAAAAAATTTTTTTTTTGTTCTCCTTAAAAGAAAATATTTAGATCAAGAGGCACATAAATTATGACAAAGTTTATTGGGGTCTTTACAAGTTGCCGCACTTCAGTATTTATTGAGGCTTTTTCTGCTTGGACCAAATGAAGGATGACTCAGAGGTCCAGAGGTGAGTCACTTGTGGATGAGTAGTTTTACCACTCTCACCATTAGAACTCTGTTTACCCACAAAAAAGCACAATGCCGCCGCGCCCAAGCCTCCAAATATCTCACGCACCACGAAAAGGAGACAGAAATGGATGTATTCTGTGCAGGAAAAGAAATCAGGCTCTGGTTCAACTTCTATTCCACTCTGTCCCTTTAAATTTTCCTTTCATTAATCCAGCTCTGACTCTGAGCAGCGCTATAAATTCTCTGGTATGATGTGTAAATTAGGAAACAGAAAAAAAGGAGCAGGGACATTTGATTCCACCCCTAGAGAGAAGGAAAAAGGGCAGATTGGGGAAATCGGAACTTGGCTTTTAAAGCTCCCTGAAATGAAGAAACAAAGTAATTCTAACACAGACTCCACCTTTATTACTTCCTTCTTTATTACTTTAAGGGAATTAGGCCTTGGTACTTGGGAAGAAATCTCTAGCAGGGAGAAGCATAGATTTTTCTACATTTGATAAGGAAAATGGCCAGGTAAGAGATTATTTCTGTACATTTCAGAAGGATTACTTTGCTAGTTGAGGACAAACTACAGTTTGGGGGTTTTTTCCTTCTTCCAGCTCAAAGTGTGAAGGATGACCATATTATTCACAAGTGAAGCGCTGGGCTTCCCTGGTGGCTCAGAGGTAAAGAATCCATCTGCCAGTGCAGGAGACAGGGGTTCAATCCCTGATCCGGGAAGATCCCACATACAGGGGAGGAACTAACTACTGAGTCTGTGCTTTAGAGCCCGGGAGCTGCAACTACTGAACCGCTCGCGTCTGCTTCCCAACAAGAGAAGGAACTGCAATAAGCAGTCCGTGCACTGGAACTAGAGGGCAGCCCTCGCTCTCCACAGCAAGAGAAAAGGTCGTGGAGCAAAGAAGACCCAGCACAGCTAAAAATTAAATAAATAAATAATACTATAAGAGTGACGCACTTAAAAGGTACGAACTTCCATTTACTATAAAATGAGCAAGTGCTGATGATGTAATGTATAGCACAGTGCCTATAGTTAACAACAGTCTATTGCCTATTTTCGAAGTTGTTAAGAGAGTAGATCTTAAAATTCTCACCACAAGGAAAAAAAATGTTGTAACTATGCATGGTGACGGATGTTAACTAGAGTTACTGTGGTGATCATTTCGAAATCATTATCCTGAACACCTGAAATGAACATAATTTTATCTTTCAAGTATATCTCATTTTTTTTTAAAGAAGGTAAAGCACTGGCAAGAGAATTTTGTGGTTTGCTGTGAAGGCTCTCGTAAGTTTTCACGTGTGACTAAATCACCCGGTTGGTACTGGTTTAATAAACGCGAAATGTCTGTATACAGAGCAGTGGCTCCCATCTTTAGATTCTTTTTTTCCTCTCATTTGTTCCCTCTCATCTCTGTGGAATCTGGCTCAACAGTTCAAAAGGCAAAGCGGACCTTGACTCCACTGCCCCCTGGTGGAGACTCGAATCCCTTCGGCCCCAGAAGGATGGCACGCCGACGTGACCTGGCTCCCACCTGGATAACTGCCCCCAACTTGGGAAAACGTGTCACTAACAGATTCTGAGCTAAACATAGCTGACATCTCCAGAGTTTGGAGGAAGAGCAGGAATGAAGATGAGAATGAAAGGGATACTCAGGACTTCCCTGGCGGTCCACCGGTTAAGACTCCGAGCTTCCAATGCAGGGGGCGTGCGCCCACGTGAATGCTCAGTGGCTCCGTCATGTCCTTAAGAGCAGAAACTATGCCTCTTGCTCATGACTGTAGACCCAGGGCCTGGCAGGGCAGCCACACGCCCAGGGACGTAGAAATATTCACAGAATGAATGGGGTGGGGGTGCGAGAAGAGGCTTCCTGACAGATCAGAGGAGAGAAACATCAAGATATGGTCTAGGTAACTGGAGAAGTTCAGCTGTGGCTGAAATTTCTAAAGCCAGACAGATGGATGGGGCCCAGGTGGTGAAGGGCTTTGCAAGCCTCCAGGTAGGTTCTGGGCAGTCCTGAAGAGCTGTATGTAGGGGAACATGATCAGATCTGTGTGTCAGAAAGGTCCCTTGGAGTGTGAGGAGTGGCCTTGGTTACAGGAAGGCCGCCTCTCTTCCTGGCATACCTATAAAAAGTGTGTTGCCTGAATGACCCACTAGCCTCTCTCGAGTTTAAGAGTTCCAAAATTTTGATGAAAGTCATTTGAAACAGGCAGATATTAGAAAAAAGGAACTCTCAAAAGAGGTACCAAACTCAAAGCACCACTGGGCATCGCTGGTGGCCCAGTAGTAAAAAATGTGCCTGTCAATGCAGGAGACAGGGATTCAATCCCTGATCCAGGAAGATCACGTGGAACAACCAAGCCCACGCTCCACAACTATTTATCCTGTGCTCTAGAGCCTGGGAGCCACAACTACTTGAGCCCTAGGGCTTGTGCCCTGCAACAGGAGAAGTCACCGCAATGCGGAGACTGGGCACTGCAACCAGAGAAGAGCCTGCACGGAAACAAAGACCCACACAGCCAAAGATTAAATAAAATTATTAAAAAATAAAACTCCCACTCATAATATTAAAACTCATAGCTCATGAGTACAAAGCACCTACTATGTGCCAGAAAGTGTTGGGAGCACCTAGCAGTTGGTAGGGTCCTCCTACGACTCTTGGGTGGGTGACATTTCTCTCCCCTTTGCACAGATGGAAGCCCAGAAGGTGAGGGAAAGCTGTTCTAGGTGGTGGAAGGCAGAGCTGGGGTGGGGAAGAAAAGAAGTTTTCCCCAGGGTGGGCTAAAGCTCCCTGCACCCTATGGGAAGCTTACCATCGATTTCCTTGTGGTGCTGGGATGTGGTGAGGTAATGCCCACTCCCCCACGTCCCCCCAGGCCCACAGGCATCTCTACCTCAGCCCCCTGAGCCCTGGTTCATTGCTGGCCTGGAGGTGAGTTCCGTTCAGACCCACAAGCGTCCCCATGTATGCTGGGTGACCTGAAGGGATTTCGAAACTGTGGTCCTTGAAATTAATTAATGACCACCGTCAGGCAGCCTTGACTGGAAACAGATGGCAGGAAAAAGGCAGGCACTAACCTGGGCCGTACATAAAAAGCATGTCTTTGAAATTTCAAGCAAGGGAAGTGAAACTAGCCTTTAGCGTAATCATTTACCTCTTTCCGAAAACACTTCTGGTGCCCACAGATGATAACTTCAGCTACATTATGCAAAGTGAGAAACACAGGAATGGCCTGAAAGAACACAAAGGAATAAGCATGAGAATATTTCTTTGATCTCATAATTAGATAATTCTTGATGTCTGCTTCAAAATAAAAGATCTGTGGGAACTGCTGGCATTCACATGGCTACTCCTCTCCAGCAAAAACTCCTGTGTGGATCAGCGCTGTTGTTGCTGGCATGATACTCGGTAGGTGTAGAGACTCCCTTCCTATGGGTTTTCTCATCACTTATTAAGCACTTACTGTGTATCGGGCACCGTGCCAGGTATAGGGGACACGTCCTGTAAACAGCTGCACACGTGACAGACAGGCTGTTTCTAGAGGTAAGAGCTCTGACCAGATGCACAGAAAGGCATAACCAATCCAGAGTGGGCAGAGCATGCCTTCTTGGAGGAAATGAAGCCCAAAGTCTAAACAGGAACCAAATGATGAACTAGAATGAGCCCAGCAAAAAGAGACAAGGTGAGAGAGGGCTAGAGGCAGAGGGGCACACGAGAGTCCAGAGGATCAAGGCAGCTCACCTTCTCGGGGAACTGGGGGGGAGTTGAGTGGGGTGGAAATAGTGTGGAAGGGGAAAATGGGGGAGGGGGAGGGGAGGTGATAATCATATCAAAGAGTCAGGACCATCCCGAGGGCCAGAGGAGATGCTGAAGGGTTTAAAGCCCAAGTGACATGACAGCATCTGCATGTTTATAGGAACTTGGGCTGCTGGGTGCAGGAGAAGAGACAGAGATGATTACAGAAGTTTAGCGGTGTGGCAGATTGAAAATCGACCCTCAAAACACTAGCCGCAGGACTTCTCTGGTGGTGCAGTGGCTAAGACTCTGTGCTCCCAGTGCAGGGGACCTGGGTTCAAATCCTGGTCAGAGTACCAGATCCCAAATGGTACAACTAAGGATCCCGCATACCGCAACGAAGACTGGGGAGGCTGTGTGCTGCAACTAAGACCCAGCACAGTTGCATGCATACTAATACATACATATACACACAAATACATATAAACACATAAAATAAGTATTAAAAAAAATATATACCCAAATCCTAATCCCTAGGATTTGTGAAAGTGACCTCGTACAGTAAAAAAAGGGCCTTTGCAAATGTAATTAAATTGAGAATCTGGAGATGGAGCGAATACCCGATGATCTAGGTGGGCCCTAAATGCAAACACATGTATCCTCCTAAGAGAGAAGGAGAGATGTGAAACACACAGAGAAGAGGCAATGTGGCCCCAGAGGCAGAGACAGAGGGATGCAGCCACAAGCCAAGGCATGTCAGCAGCCACCAGAAATCGGAAGAGGTGAGGACCGGATTCTCCCCAAGAGCCGCTGGAGGGAGCACAGCCATTTCAGAACCCTGGCCTCCAGAACTAGGAGAGAATAAATTTCTGTTGTTTTAAGTCATCAAGGGAAGTAGTCATTTGTCACAGTAGCTACAGGAAACTAACAGAAGGAATCCCTAGACAGTGGCCTGAAGCTGGTAGTGGCTGTGGAGATGGAGAAAAGTGGACACAGGAGGGAAACATTTAGGAGATTGGAGTCAATGGTGGAACAACTGGGATCAACACTGTACCCTCTTTCCCAAAAAGGGGGAGAGGAGAAGATATTTTAAAAATGTAACACTGCAGTGGGACAAACCTAGGTGGCATATTAAAAAGCAGAGACATCACTTTGCCGACAGAATTCCATATAGTCAAAGCTAGGGTTTTTCCAGTAGTCATGTATGGATGTGAGAGTTGGACCATAAACAAGGCCGAGCACCGAAGAACTGACACGTTAAAATTGTGGTGCTGGAGAAGACTCTTGAGAGTCTCTTGGACAGCAAGGAGATCAAACCAGTTAATCCTAAAGGCAATCAGTCCCGAATATTCACTGGAAGGACTGATGCGGAAGCTGAAGCTCCAACACTTTGGCCACCTGATGTGAAGAGCTGACTCATTGGAAAAGACCTTGATGTTGGGAAAGACTGAAGGCAAAAGGAGAAGCGGGCAGCAGAGGATGAGATGGTTAGATAGCCTCACTGACTCAACGGACGTGAATTTGAGCAAACTCTGGGAGATGTTAAAGGGAGCCTGGGATGCTGCAGTCCATGGGGTTGCAAAGTGTTGGACACAACTTAAAGACTCAACAAGCAGTGGGCTGTCAAGATACACAGAGTACCCACTGTACACTGACTATTGCTGAGCTGTTTGCTAAGAACAGCAGTCTTTCCTAATTTGATAGATGATCTTGACAAGGCCAGGGGAGGGATTGAAGGGCAAGGGATATTTGCTATTATCTTTGTTATTGCCAACGGTGACATTTCCTGGAAAGCAAAAGAAAATCAAGAATATGCATGGGTTTTGGCATCAGCCTGGGTTTCAGGCTCCAGCTCCACCATCTGCTCATGGAGCAGGGCACTTATCCAAACAGTTTGCTCCTCTGTAGTATAAGGATAACAATACCTGCAACCTGAAGCTATTGGGAGGAAGGGTGGACACCATGCAAGAGCCACACATGAAGCCGTCAATGTTAACCGGCACCAAGCCTACACTCAGTGGTGTTGATCAAGGACCCTGAGCTGAGAAATTGTTCCCACTTCAAGGACCCTTAAGTGGGCCTTTAAGCAGATGCTACTGCCCTATCACTTCTAGATGGATTTATTCTTTATCTTTGGGGAAGATATATTTTTACCTTGTCATTAAGACTTTTATAAGTTTATAGCTCTGCCCTATTTTAGTATTTTGTTCTAACTCACATTGTTTCATTTCATTCTGGGCTCTTGCTTTGCATTTTTCTTCCTTTTTTAATGTTTTCTACTCTTTTTCATTAGAAGTTCAACTCAACTCTTTTTTCCCTTTAAAAATCATAATTATTTCCTATGTTTTTCATGTCTTTTGTGCTTCTTTTTATTCCTCTTAAGCTTTTATGTTTTCTATTATGTTTTATGTATTTTAAGATTACTAGAGATTTTTTTAATTGGCTTCATCCATTAGGTTCATGTTGGGAAAACTTGGGCCCTGGCCTTCTAGGTCTGAGCCTAAGAAGACAGAACAGAAAATCTTTAGGTTAATCCTGTGGTACATGACAGTGAAAATAAAAGGTCCACCTGGATCTTATTTATTTAAAATTAAGACCTGATCCCTGGGTCAGGAAGATCCCCTGGAATAAGAAATTGGATCCCACTCCAGTATTCTTGCCTGGGAAATCCCATGGACAGAGGAGTCTGGCAGGCTACAGTTCATGGGGTCACAAAGTGTTAGACAAGACTGAGTGACTGAGCACACAACAAGAAGCCCTGATTTTAAATGTTTTTGCCTCCTTGACTATAACATCAGAAAGGAGATGAGATTTAGGGTTGACTCAGAGTCGGACACGACTGAGCAACTTTCATTTTCACTACACTCTAACTCTAGACCTCAAAGAGGTTTTATTTTCTCAATTTTATAAACCGTCGAGAGGTTCCTCCATCACCCTAGCAGAATCTGAGCAGATTCTGTAAAAAGGATCTATCTGTACATATAGACAGAGAAGGCAATGGCACCCCACTCCAGTACTCTTGCTTGGAAAATCCCATGGACGGAGGAGCCTGGTAGGCTACAGTCCATGGGGTCACTAGGAGTTGGACACGACTGAGCAACTTCACTTTGACTTTTCACTTTCATGCATTGGAGAAGGAAATGGCAACCCACTCCAGTGTTCTTGCCTGGAGAATCCCAGGGATGGGGAAGCCTGGTGGGCTGCTGTCTATGGGGTCGCACAGAGTCGGACACGACTGAAGCGACTTAGCAGCAGCAGCAGTACATATAGAACTGATCTAAAGTTCACTAATAATAGGTACTAACAATGTGTTCAGCACAGTGCTAATTATTTTGATTGCATTCTCTTATTTAAATCATCTCTCAACAACTTTATCCACAGATGCTGTTACCCTTATTTACGGACAAGGAAACTGAAGCTCAGGGTGATGGGGCAGCTTGCTGGTGAGTTCACAGCTGGTTCAGGGTGGGACTCCAGGATTCCAACCGAGTAACAGAAAGCCCACACTCCCAGCCTTGATGTTTGTTGTTTAGGCGCTAAGTCACGTCTGACTCTTCTGTAATACCATGGACTATAGCCCACCAGGCTCCTCGGTCCATGGGATTTCCCAGGCAAGAATATTGGAGTGAGTGGTCATTTCCTTCTGCAGGGGATCATCCCAACCCAGGGATAGAATCCATGTCTCCTGCATTGGCAGGCGGGGTCTTTACCACTGAGCCACCAGGGAAGCCCCATCCTCGAAGTTATAGGATCCAGATTATGGCAAGCTCCCAGTATAAGCTTCCTGGATCCACACCTGTATGAAGTCCAACACAACTGTGTATTGTTCCAAACTCTGCCAGTCTGTGTCCTCCCGTGATAAAACTGGTATGATCTAAAACGGATGACCTCGATGTAAACTCCATGCCACTCTTTAAAGGGACATCATCCATTTCTACTTTAAAATGGTCTAATCTGAATTTCTCAAGCCATTTTTCTTGATTGAGGAGCTAGCAGACTTTAGAAACAGTAACTCTACCATTGACTTTTACAGGCCTCCGAAGAGATCTATCAAGAACAATATTAAGGCAATCTGCAACTTATAATTACTGACTTTCCCTTGGCCTCCACCTCTGTGTACCAAGCCTTAGTCTGAACTATGTGATTAGTTCAAGACACCCCAATGACCAATTATTTCAGAAAACCTGCCCTTTACAGACTGAAATTCAGCAGACTTACTGTTGTGAAATCAGATAAAAGTTGTGAGAAATGAGGACTTTCCTGGCTGTCTAGGGGTTAAGACTCCTTGCTTCCATTGCAGGGGGCATGGGTTTGATTCCTGGTCTGGCAACTAAGGTCCCACAAGCCACATGGTATGGCCAAAAAGAAGTTCTGAGAAATGATAATAATAATAACAGTCAAGATACCCTGAATGCTTCCTATGTGCCAGATGCCGTTCTAACTGCTTTTACATATTGAATCATCATAATAACCCTTTGAGAGAAATACTAATAACATCCCCATTATACAGATGAGGAAAAGGAGGGATATACTTTGATTCTCTTTTTTAACCTGCCTCTTAATAATCTGAAACCACTTTTAGACAATCTAGATACTAGCTTGCTGCTAAAAAGAACAGAAAATCAAGTTTGTTCTTCCACACTGTCAAGGCGCTAGGAACGGCCTCAATAATAAAAGGTCCCACCATCTTTCATTAGGAAAAATGGCCCAAGATCAACTACCGTGAAACCCAAATCATCATTTTTAACATAAAACGTAATTGACCAAATTCAACTACACTGCAGTCCAATTCATTTCATGACTCAGGGGCACAATTTGCAACTAATTTATTCTTGGAGTCCATTCACTTAAAATTCAACATTTTGTCCATGCACTGTTGGAAATTTTTCTCTGGCTGTAAAAAGACATCAGTAACTTTTACTTCAAATTTTTCATTATTCCCATGCTTCCCAGAGTGGAATTTTCAAGCCTTGATTGTTGTTTGTTCAGGTGTTGGGACTGACTTAAAACAGTTTTCTATGGAAAGCCCTGGCCGTGTCCACAGGCATGGCCTTGGGTCCCTCTGCAGGAGTGTGGACGGCTCGCTTAGCCAAGCGGTGGGTTGGCTTCTTAGTTTTGTAGAACATCAATCCTACCTTCAATTTGGGTGTGTGTGACTTCAATCTACAATATATTATAGAATAATTAATTGCCAGGCTCTTGCCAAAGAATATACCTTTGAACATTTGGCTGCCTACTTTTTTATCGAAATCATGCCTGTAGAAATAAATGTTCCTAAAGGAAAGGAGTCAGATAGTTGGAGAGCAGCAGTTTTAACCCCAGAGAACTGTTCCTACTGAACCGCGCTGTCATCATGCTACCAAACAGACCAGGAATCCCAGAAACTAGATTACCATTGGGTTTATTATAAGGATGCGACCGAAGACCCTACGTGGCCCATCCTACCCTTAATGAGGACTAAGTAACTGAGAGTCCAATGGGTAAAGAATCTGCCTATGATGCAGGAGACACAGGAGACACGGGTTTGATCCCTGGGTTGGGAAGAGTCTCTGGGGAGGAAATGGCAAGCCACTTCAGTGTTCTTGCCTGGGAAATGCCAGGGACAGAGGAGCCTGGTGGGTTATACAGTCCACTGGGTCACAAAGAGTCAGCCACGACTGAGCACAGAGCACACAGAAGGAATTGAGAGCAAAGAAGGGCACTGCATTTCTTCAGCAATAGCTTGAATTTGTCTTACAAGCACGGAGAGTCTTGTAACTTCTTTACTTCACTCCAAAAAGATAAAGAGCTAAAACCAAGGCCCAATTATATTTGTTTCATAAGATATCATAGCACAAATTTCTATGTGCTAAGTCTCTCTGTGGCCTTCTTCTATTTCCCTTGACCTAGAATTCTTTTATTTTTTCCATTTTAAGATTTTATTTTACTTTTTTTAATTGGAGTATAATTGCTTTACAATGTTGTATTAGTTTACAACAACTGCAATCAGCTATATGTATAGATTGCTTTTAAAATCTCTTCATAAGAAATGTTTATCTTATCAACTCTACCCCAATGTAAAATAAAACTTAGGGACTTGCCCCAGTGGTCCAGTGGTTAAGAATCTGCCTTGCAATGCAGAAGATGAGGGTTCGATCCCTGGTCAGGGAACTAAGATCCCAAGTGCCATGGAGTACTAAGCCTGTACGCCACATGAGCAATCCTTCTGCTGCAACTAAGACCCCATGCAGCCAAAAACGAAATTAATTAATTTTTTAATAAACTTAAAAAAAGAGGCACAAACTACTATGTATAAAACATACAAGAAACAAATATATATCGTACAGGGGCTTCCCTGGTGGCTCAGTTGGTAAAGAGTCTACTTGCAACGCAGGAGACGTGGGTTCAATCCCTGGGTCAGGAAGATTCCCTCAGAGAAGGAAATGGCAATCCACTCTAATATTCTTGCCTGGGAAATCCCATGGACAGAGGAGCCTGGTGGGCCACAGTCCATAGGGTCACAAAAGGTCAGACATGACTGAAGCAACCTACCGCACACGCACACACAGAAGGCAGAATAACTACACAGCTCCTCTCCCCTTCTCCCCACTCCATCCTGATAGGCTCATCTCCTTGGCTTGTTATGATTTAGGGAGGAAAGAGGGTAAGCACTGTACTGCTTTGGTTTTTAAAAATAATTGTATTTATTTATTTGGCTGTACAGGGTCTTAGCTGTGGCACGCAAACTTCTTAGTTTCAGCATGTGGGATCTAGTTCTCTGACCAGTGATCAAACCCTGTCCCCTGCAAGTCTTAACCACTGGACCACCAGGAAAGTCTGAGGCGTTGCAGATGAACCACTATCGTCGGACAGTCTTGAGCCTGCATCTCTGCTTTTTGTAACATCTACCAGTTGGTGACCTTCACCAAATCTGCATCTCAGTTTCCTCCTCTGTAAACAGGAGTAATTAAGTCCAACTTCATATTCATGAAGGTTGGCAACAGGAAGTGCCTGGCTCACATATATAACACTGAATATTCACAATCGTTGTTCCATTGGGGAGTTGTGTGTCTTTTATGGATTCCCCTATAAATTCTTCAAGGTCAGCTAAGTGTGTGTGCTCAGTCTCTTTGCAACTCCTTGGACTATAGCCTGCCAGGCTCCTCTGTCCATGGGATTCTCCAGGCAAGAATACTGGAGTGGGTTGCCATTTCCTCCTCCAGGAGATCTTCCCGACCCAGGGACTGAACCTGCATCTCTTGCATCTTCTGCATTGGCAGGCAGATTCTTTACCACTAGCACCGCCTGGGAGTCCCCTCATGGTCAGGAACCAGGTCTTATTCCTCATTAAGCCCCCAGTAGTAGACTCCCCAATAAATATTTGCTGAATAGAGAGCCACAAAAATAATCTCCTTGCCTTAATTCTATCATTTGGTTGTGAGTTTGAGGTGGAAAAATCAATAAAGAATGTCCCCACCTTGCCTTTGCAGAGTTAAGTCAGCTTTCTCTCAGGACCTATACATCAGAAGAAAGGCTTCAAAGTCTTGTTGGATAAAGGAGGCCTTTATGGAGCAAAGCAACTCCGTAAGTGTTTTGCATAACAACACGCCCACGGATTTTAACTGAGTACTTTCTGCCCCAGTTCCTCGTGGATCCATGAAACTGACAGCTTGGCACCAGCATGTTGACGCCTGTTTTCCATCTAACACAAGCTGTACAAGTACCGCGTGTTTCATCCACTCTGTTGTAGATTTTTAAGCAACTATGTAAAAACAAAAAACTCAGAAAACAAAGAAAAGATGCTGGGTTGAGTTATTTCACTAAAAAAAGAAAAAAATAAGTATCTCCTTTCTGTCTTCCTCCTCCTCTAACCGGGTGTATTTGGTTTGGGGTTGTTTCTCTTTACTTGGAGTTTGAAATGCAGCAGCTTCCTTCTGCCCATGAAAAAAATCTGTGTTCTAGGTCGGGGCCATTCAAATGCAGTCCCCTCAGAAGAAAAGGAGCTCCAGGGAATTCCTTGGTGGTCCAGTAGCTAAAGACTCCGCTTTCCTAATGCAGGGGGCCCGGATCAGGGAACTAGATCCCACATGCTGAAACTAAGATCAAAGATCTCTTACTTTGCAACTAAGACCCAGAGCAGCCAAATAAATAAATTAATTTAAAAAAAAGAAGACGACTATAAGAAGCTCACACACAGAACTGTAAGTCAGTGCACTACTTCCTTCTTCAAAATGTATGGCTATGAAAAAAAAAAGGTCAGCTCAACTAAACAACATGTTTAGTGCCAAGCTTGATGTTTACTCTGGCACAGTCTCCTTAGGGCCAGGTAACAAGAGCTCTTGATGAAAGTGAAAGAGGAGAGTGAAAAAGCTGGCTTAAAGCTCAACATTCCGAAAACTAAGATCATGGTATCTGGTACCATCACTTCATGGCAAATAGATGTGGAAACAGTGGCAGACTTTATTTTTGGGGGGCTCCAAAATCACTGCAGATGGTGATTGCAGCCATAAAAATAAAAGATGCCTACTTCTTGGAAGAAAAGTTATGACCAACCTAGATAGCATATTAAAAAGCAGAGACACTACTTTGCCAACAAAGGTCCATCTAGTCAAGGGTATGGTTTTTCCAGTAGTCATGTATGGATGTGAGAGTTGGACTATAAAGAAAACTGAGCGCCGAAGAATTGATGCTTTTGAACTGTGGTGTTGGAGAAGACTCTTGAGAGTCCCTTGGACTGCGAGGAAATCCAACCAGTCCATCCTAGGGGAGATCAGTCCTGGGTGTTCACTGCAAGGACTGATGTTGAAGCTGAAACTCCAATACTTTGGATGCCTGATTTGAAGAAATGACTCATTGGAAAAGACCCTGATGCTGGGAAAGAATGAAGGTGGGAGAAGGGGATGACAGAGGATGAGATGGTTGGATGGCATCACTGACTCAATGGACATGAGTTTGGGTAGACTCCAGGAGCTGGTGATGGACAGGGAGGCCTGGCGTGCTGCAGTCCATGGGGTTGCAAAGAGTCAGACATGACTGAGCGACTGAACTGAACTGAACTGAACTGAACAAGAGCTCACAGGCTGTTACCACCTGTGGACTATACTTCAAGAGGCACTGTTCCAGGCTAGAGAGCTCTCCATGTGCCTGAGACATACAGGACTGACATTTACAATGGACTTTTGAGGGTTTATTGGCTACCTCATCTCCTGATCCCTTTCTTTGATGAAACACCCCAATATTGAGGATTTGCCTCATTCTTTATCAGTCTATGGGTGTGGGTGGGGATCCTATGTGACCAGGGCTGGACAAATAGTGTTCTCGGTCTTTCCAGTCACAGTGAATGGTTCAGGGAAGACATGCTCCAGGGCCGGCCAATCAGCCTAACTCCATCCTGGTTAGTTTTTAGTTTTTAGACCTGGGATGGGCAGTGGCCCTAACTGATGCAATCAGAGTGAATCCTGGAAATTATGCAGAAGCTCCAAGGAAGGCAGTCTTGTTCCATTCGACTTGAAGTTGTGAGGATGTGAGCCTGGAATCAACAAGACTCAGGAGGGGAAAGCTGAACTGTGAGATGAAGCAAAGACAGAGCAGAACTGACAGACAGACAGCATCTGGATTCTAAGTAGGTCATTGGAATCTCTCAATCAGTTCAGTTCAGTTCAGTTCAGTCGCTCAGTCCTGTCTGACTCTTTGTGACCCCAGGAACCACAGCACGCCAGGCCTCCCTGTCCATCACCAACTCCCGGAGTCCACCCAAACCCATGTCCATTGAGTTGGTGATGCCATCCAACCATCTCATCCTCTGTCGTCCCCTTCTCCTGCTCTCAATCTTTCCCAGCATCAGGGTCTTTTCAAATGAGTCAGCTCTTCGCATCAAGTGGCCAAAGTATTGGAATTTCAGCTTCAACATCAGTCCTTCCAATGAACACCCAGGACTGATCTCCTTTAGGATGGACTGGTAGGATCTCCTTGCAGTCTAAGAGACTCTCAAGAGTCTTCTCCAACACCACAGTTCAAATCTCTCAATCAAGCCATGCCTAAAGCAGTTTCTACCTGATGACTTTTCATTAATGTAAACCAGGAGATTTCCCCTTTGCTTAGACCAGTTGGTGAGCTTTCTAACACTTGCAATCATAAGAGTCTCAAGTCTATGCAAGACTATTATACCCTGGGCTCATTTGAAAATCCAAATACACTGACTCTAAAAAGACAAATCAGAAGAGGTGAAAGGTGGGGAGTCAGAAGAGCTTCCCATTAGGTGGAGAAAGTCTTGGTACCTTCCCACGCCTAAGTTCCTTCCTCTGTCTGGTGATTAACATCTGCCTCGCCTGTCAGGCGACTAGAAGAACCACCCAGAAAGATACAAAGGAAATCACTCCAGAAACATATGAAAAAGCACTGTACAATAAAAAAATCGTTATCATTATTAACATGACACCTTACTTATTCAAACTTCAAAATTCTGCAGAACCCAGAGCCTACAAAAAATTTTAAAAGCTTTTGTACTTCCCCCACCCCAATCAACTGCTATACTCTGTCGTTGGAGAAGCAGCTCCCCCTACAGGCCAGAGGGCATAAAGTGAGGCCACAGACCCGAGGAGCTCGACCCCATCAAGAGGGGCAGCGGTGAGCCAACCTGGCCCCTATTCCAGGATCAGCACCCACCATCGTGGTGTGGCGGCTCGCTTATTAGGTCAGTCGGGCTGTTTTCTCCGCCGTCACACACAACATTCCATTTACTCAAGCTTATGAATCACGAAAGAAAAATGATGATTTCATTTAGAAATTACCAGTACTAATTCTCAACCACTATTTTGCAACTTTGGAGTTGTCCTCCCATCAAACCCAGGTCTCCTGCATTGCAGACAGATTCTTTACCAGCTGAACCACCAGGGAAGCCCAAGGTTCGATCCCTGGGTTGGGAAGATCCCTTGGAGGAGGGCATTGCAACCCACTCTAGTATTCTTGCCTGGAGAATCCCCATGGACAGAGGAGCCTTGTGGGCTTCATCCATAGGGTCGAAAAGAGTTGGACACAACTGAGCGACTAAGCATGCGCACCATTCCTTGGTAACCATGTGTGACCGAAAGGCCATGATCAAAAATGCCAATATGCAGACTTCCCTAGTGGTCCAGTGGCTAAGACTCCATGCTCCCAATGCAGGGGCCCAGGATCAGGGAGCTAGATTCCACATGTCAAACCTAAGAGTTCGCATGATGGTGATTTAGTTGCTAAGTGGTGTCTGGCTCTTGCAACCCCATGGAGTGTAGCCCAATGGGCTCCTCTGTCCATGGGATTCTCCAAGCAAGAATACTGGAGTGGGTTGCCATTTTCTTCTCCATGGGATCTTCCTGACCCAGGGACTGAACCTGAGTCTCCTGTATTGCAGGCAGATTCTTTACTGAATGAACCACCAGGGAAGCCTAAGAGTTCACATCCTGCAACTAAAGATCCCACATGCTCAAACTAAGACCCTGCACAGCCAAATAAATGGATAAGAAAGCTGTGGTACATATACACAATGGAGTATTACTCAGCCATTAAAAAGAATACATTTGAATCAGTTCTGATGAGATGGATGAAACTGGAGCCGATTATACAGAGTGAAGTGAGCCAGAAAGAAAAACACCAATACAGTATACTAACACATATATATGGAATTTAGGAAGATGCCAATGATGACCCTGTATGCAGGACAGCAAAAAAGACACAGATGTGTATAGCGGACTTTTGGACTCAGAGGGAGAGGGTGTGATGATTTGGGAGAATGGCATTGAAACATGTATAATATCATGTAAGAATCGAAAAAAAAAAATTTTTTTTTAATAATCATTTTTTAAATGCTGATATGCCAGAGGAGATGCAATAGGACTTAGTGGAGTATGCTACTCAGGCATTGGAGAAATATAATACAGAGAAGGACATTGCTGCCCAGATCAAGGAGTCTGACAAGAAGTACAACCCCACCTGGCAGAGCATCACGGGGAGGAACTTTGCCGGTTACGTGACACATGAAACCAAACACTTAATTGACTTCTACCTGGGCCAAGGGGCCATTTTCTGGTTCAAATCTGGTTTAAAGCATGGACTGGGTCACATACCCAGTGATCCATCCAAAAACAAGGACTGTAGCCTAAATTCCAAATACCAGAGACTAAATCTTCAGTCTTGCTTAAGGGAACACCTCGATCTCTGAACCTTTATTGTGTTGTTTTGCCCAGAACATTCTCTGTACTAGTTTGTTGTGGTTATACTGCAATTAGCAAAATAGCTTACATCTGCATTTATTTTCTATTCCATACCTCTCTGCCCCATGTTTCTTCTCCTCAAAATCCATTCCTGTATAGCAATAAATCTGTTGGAGAAGTACATATTTAAAACAGAAAACTAAATTGTGTGAAAAGTTTGCATTTTTCCAACATCAGAATATAATCATTTTCTGATAGATAAAAACAGCAATTAGGGGATTAAAAAGGGAAGAGGCCTTAATACTGTTCCTGATTTTTAAGCCACATTTTGACTCTCTGGTCCATAGTGATATTTATGGGCTCTCTTTTGGTGGCAAAATAAATTTCTGGAGTTCCACATACTATATAATGTAACTGGAAGGAATCTGTTCCTCACAGTAGCCTCCTTTGAGGAGCTCAATTCTGGGGGCTGGGTGGGAGGACAGAATGAACACTAGGATCCAAGTGTCGTGGGCATCAATTTCATGCCAGGCATGTGCACCCACGAGTAAGCCCAGTATGCTCAGGCGGCATTACTGATGGGTGGGGTCATGGTTCCTGGAAGTAAGGAGCAGACTGAGCCCGCCCTCCCTGCTCCCAAGGACAGCCTGCATCCACACAGAGGAGGCTCCACAAATAGCCCTACTCTGGCTTTCTGAGCCTCCACCTGCGTCTCTCTATTTTGTAACACAAGTCTGTCTTCCCTGTTACATGTGTATATGTGTGTTAGTCCCTCAGTAGTGTCTGACTGTGATCCCATGGACTGTAGCCTGCCAGGCTCCTCTGTCCATGGGATTTCCCAGGCAGGAATACTGGAGTGGGTTGCCATTTCCTTCTCCAGGGGATCTTCCTGACTCTGGGATCGGACTCTGGGATCGAACCCAGGTCTCTTGCGTTGCAGGCAGATTCTTTACCATCTGAGCTATAGGGAAGTCCCTTCCCTGTTATGTGGTTCCCTTCAAGTCAGGAAGAGGGGGTAAAAGGCTCCACACTGGCCTCAGCCCCAAGACTAGTTCTCCAATCTAGCTGTACCATCATTAAGGCTGATTCTCTATCCACTATTGATCCGAGGTGCAACCAGTTAAAAAGCAAAGAGGAGGACGAGAAAAAGACTGTCCCCCTCAAAGCCTCTCACACTCACCAGTCTGGACAGCGCTCTGGAACCAGCATAGATGATACCCACAAATAGCACCGAAGCAGGAAGCCACGCCAAAACATCAGATCTGGAAAAGAGGGAAAGAGGCCATCATATTTCTGTCCAAAAGACCTCCCTGGAAGATATGACCCTCCCATACACCAAATACAGCACCCGTGGCTGTCTAAGCATCCCCAGGTGACTGGTGAAGCCTGACACAGTGTGTATCATCAAGCTGGATGGAGGCTGACCAAAGCATTCTGCCTACAGCCCATCACTCAGCCAATGATGTGGTGTTACTGGCCCCACAACCAGCTACAGACAAGCTGGAGATAGAAAAAGGCTTCCTGTAGGTTGGGAGACAGAACAGACCTGATTTTTTTTTTAAGGACCAGGGAACATTGTTCTTTGAAATTTAAGTAGTCAGATGCTTTGAACCCATACCAAATTCCTTTCAATTTTTAAAAAAAGCTATTTACCTAGCAAAGGGCTTCCCTGATGGCTCAGTAGGTAAAGAATGTGCCTGCAATGTGGGAGACATAAGAGATGCAAGTTCAATCCCTGGGTTGGGAAGATCCCCTGGAGGAAGAAAATGGCAATCCACTCCAGTATTCTTGACTGAAAAATCCCATGGACAGAGAAGCCTGGCCAGGCTACAGTCTATGGGGTCACAAAGAGTCAGACACAACTGAGCTACTAAGCACACACACACCTACCAAGGTACCAAACAGCTCCACTGAACCACGAAAGGAGCCACAGTGTCAAAGGATGGAATTGAAACGAGTGCTTGAACTTGAGCTGGTTGCCCATGTGCTGAGCCTCAACAGTTAACCTGGGATGCCAGTTCAAGAAATCTCTAAGGACTTCTCAAGGGCACATTTCTTCAATTACACTGTGGCCACACCAAGAACTGCTTTTTCAACTCAGCTGAGGATCTTGCTCTACTCAAGAAAAGCAAAATCCCAGGCTTTACATAGAGCACACATCACTGAGGGTGCAACTTGCTCTCCCCATCAGTTACAAATGCATTTGGTTCACTAAGGCAAGTTCCCAGAGTCATTCTAATAATAAATATGAATTAATGAAAGTATTCCTGCAGGATATAACATAATAATCCCAAGTAACTCAATGAACTGCTCTCCTCAGATGGTGCCTGTTCAAGAAATGTTCTTTGTTAATTGGATTAACATGAGCAGGGACTTTATCTATCATCAGACCTGCTTTTTGCACAACCTCCCAGAGAATGCAGCATGAAAATGCTTTTAGTCTCAAATAAGGCCTTCAAACCCTACCTTCTATACACATTCATTCAGCCAAAACTCATAGCAACTGACAAGGTGCTCAAAGCAAAGTTAATATTACCAGCATCACCGCTGACATTGTTTGAGCCTTCCTACAAACCAGGCCCTGTGCTAAATATTTTCTATGCTGTTATCATTTTTTAAATCTACACAATAGGGACTTCCCTGATGGTCCATCAGTTGGGAGTCTGCCTTCCAGTGCAGGGGACGTGGGTTTAAACCCTGGTTTAGGAATTATGATCCTACATGCTGTGCGGTGTGGCCAAAATAAATAAATAAACAAAAACAAAACAGTATTGACTGTTCAGCTTGAAAATACCACCAACATTTTTAGGGAGGCAGTCCTAAGATGGCAGAGGAATAAGACGGGGAGACCACTTTCTCCCCAACAAATTCATCAAAAGAACATTTGAATGCGAGAAAATTCCACAAAACAACTTCTGAATGCCGGCAGAGGACATCAGGCACCCAGAAAAGCAGCCCATTGTCTTAGAAAGAAGATGTTTTATCAACAGTGCTGTATAGATGGAGAAGTCTTGAGGCTATTGTAAAAATAAGACTGAAAACCAGAAGCAGGAGGCTTAAGTCCAAATCCTGAGAACACCAGAGAACTCCTGACTCCAGAGAACATTAATTGACAGGAGCTCATCAAACACCTCCATACATACACTGAAACCAAGCACCACCCAAGGGCCAACAAGTTCCAGAGCAAGACATACCACGCAAATTCTCCAGCAATACAGGAACATAGCCCCAAGCGTCAATATAGAGGCTGCCAGAGTCACTCCAAACCCACTGACATCTCATAATTCATTACTGGACACCTCATTGCACTCCAGAGAGAAGAAGTCCAGCTCCACCCACCAGAACACTGATACAAGCTTCCCTAACCAGGAAACCTTGATAAGCCACACATACAACCCCATCCACAGCGAGGAAACTCCACAATAAAGAGAACTCCACAAACGGCCAGAATACAGAAAGGCCACCCCAAACACAGCAATATAAACAAGATGAAGAGACAGAGGAATACCCAGCAGGTAAAAGAACAGGATAAATGCTCACCAAATCAAACAAAAGAGGAAGAGATAGGGAATCTACCTGATAAAGAATAATGATAGTGAAAATGATCCAAAATCTTGAAAACAAAATGGAATCACAGATAAATAGCCTGGAGACAAGGATTGAGAAGATACAAGAAAAGTTTAACAAGGACCTAGAAGAAATAAAAAAGAGTTAATATATAATAAACAATGCAATAAATGATATAAAAAACACTCTGGAGGGAACAAATAGTAGAATAACAGAGGCAGAAGATAGGATTAGTGAGGTAGAAGATAGAATGGTAGAAATAAATGAATCAGAGAGGAAAAAAGAAAAATGAATTAAAAGAAATGAGGACAATCTCAGAGACCTCTGAGACAATGTTAAACGCCCCAACATTCGAATCATAGGAGTCCCAGAAGAAGAAGACAAAAGAAAGACCATGAGAAAATACTTGAGGAGATAATAGTTAAAAACCTCCCTAAAATGGGGAAGGAAATAATCCCCCAAGTCCAAGAAACCCAGAGAGTCCCAAACAGGATAAACCCAAGGCAAAACACCCCAAGACACATATTAATCAAATTAACAGAGATCAAATACAAAGAACAAATATTAAAAGCAGCAAGGGAAAAACAACAAATAACACACAAGGGGATTCCCATAAGGATAACAGCTGATCTTTCAATAGAAACTCTTCAAGCCAGGAGGGAATGGCAAGACATACTGAAAGTGATGAAAGAAAATAACCTACAGCCCAGATTACCGTACCCAGCAAGGATCTCATTCAAATATGAAGGAGAAACAAAAGCTTTACAGACAAGCAAAAGCTGAGAGAATTCAGCACCACCAAACCAGCTCTCCAACAAATACTAAATAAAGGATATTCTCTAGACAGGAAACACAAAAAGGGTGTATAAACTCGAACCCAAAACAATAAAGTAAATGGCAATGGGATCATACTTATCAATAATTACCTTAAAAATAAATGGGTTGAATGCCCCAACCAAAAGGCAAAGACTGGCTGAATGGATACAAAAACAAGACCCCTATATATGTTGTCTACAAGAGACCCACCTCAAAACAAGGGACACATACAGACTGAAAGTGAAGGGCTAGAAAAAGATATTCCACACAAATAGAGACCAAAAGAAAGCAGGAGTAGCAATACTCATTTCAGATAAAATAGACTTTAAAACAAAGGCTGTGAAAAGAGACAAAGAAGGCCACTACAGAATGATCAAAGGATCAATCCAAGAAGAAGATATAACAATTATAAATATATATGCACCCAACATAGGAGCACTGCAATTTGTAAGACAAATGCTAACAAGTATGAAAGGGGAAATGAACAATAACAATAACACAATAATAGTGGGAGTTTTAATACCCCACTCACACCTATGGATAGATCAACTAAACAGAAAATTAACAAGGAAACACAAACTTTAAATTATACAATAGACCAGTTAGACCTAATTGATATCTATAGGACATTCACTCCAAAACAAATGAATTTCACCTTTTTCTCAGGCACACATGGAACCTTCTCCAGGATAGATCATATCCGGGGCCATAAATCTAGCCTTGGTAAATTCAAAAAAATTGAAATCATTCCAAGCATCTTTTCTGACCACAATGCAATTAGATTAGATCTCAATTACAGGAAAAAAACTATTAAAAATTCCAACATATGAAGGCTGAACAACAGGCTGATGAAAAACCAACAAATCACAGAAGAAATCAAAAAAGAAATCAAAATATGCACAGAAATGAATGAAAATGAAAACACAACAACCCAAAACCTGTGGGACGCTGTAAAAGCAGTGCTAAGAGGAAGGTTAAAAGCAATACAGGCATATCTCAAGAAACAAGAAAAGAGTCAAATAAATAACCTAACTCTACACCTAAAGCAACTAGAAAAGGAAGAAATGAAGAACCCTGCGGTTAGTAGAAGGAAAGAAATCTTAAAAATTAGGGCAGAAATAAATGCAAAAGAAACAAAAGAGACCATCGCAAAAATCAACAAAGCCAAAAGCTGGTTCTTTGAAAGGATAAATAAAATTGACAAACCATTAGCCAGACTCATCAAGAAACAAAGGGAGAAAAATCAAATCAATAAAATTAGAAACGAAAATAGATCACAACAGACAACACAGAAATATAAAGGATCATAAGAGACTACTCTCAGCAATTATATGCCAATAAAATGGACAACGTGGAAGAAATGGACTAATCCTTAGAAAAGTACAACTTTCCAAAACTGAACCAGGAAGAAATAGAAAATCTTAACAGACCCATCACAAGCATGGAAATTGAAACTGTAATCAGAAATCTTCCAGCAAACAAAAGCCCAGGTCCAGACAGATTCACAGCTGAACTCTACCAAAAATTTAGAGAAGAGCTAACACCTATCCTCGGAGAAGGCAATGGCACCCCACTCCAGTGCTCTTGCCTGGAAAATCCCCTGGTAGGCTGCAGTCATGGGGTCGCGAAGAGTCGAACACGGCTGAGCAACTGCACTTTCACTTTTCACTTTCATGCACTGGAGAAGGAAATGGCAATCCACTCCAGTGTTCTTGCCTGGAGAATCCCAGGGACGGGGGAGCCTGGTGGGCTGCCCTCTATGGGGTCACACAGAGTCGGACACGACTGAAGTGACGCAGCAGCAGCAGCAGCACCTATCCTACTCAAACTCTTCCAGAAAATTGCAGAGGAAGGGAAACTTCCAAACTCATTATATGAGGCCACCATTACCCTAATACCAAAACCTGACAAAGATGCCACAAAAAAAGAAAACTACAGGCCAATATCACTGATGAACATAGATGCAAAAATCCTTAACAAAATTCTAGCAATCAGAATCCAACAACACATTCAAAAGATCATACATCATGACCAAGTGGGCTTTATCCCAGGGATGCAAGGATTCTTCAATATCTGCAAATCAATCAACCTAATACACCACATTAACAAATTGAAAAATAAAAGTCATATGATTATCTCAATAGATGCAGAGAAAGCCTTTGACAAAATTCAACATCCATTTATGATAAAAACTCTCCAGAAAGCAGGAATAGAAGGAACATACTTCAACATAATAAAAGCTATATATGACAAACCCACAGCAAACATTATCCTCAATGGTGAAACATTGAAAGCATTTCCCCTAAAGTCAGGAACAAGACAAGGCTGCCCACTTTCACCACTACTATTCAACATAGTTCTGGAAGTTTTGGCCACAGCAATCAGAGCAGAAAAAAATAAATAAATAAATAAAAGGAATCCAAACTGGAAAAGAAGTAAAACTCTCACTGTTTGCAGACGACATGATCCTCTACATAGAAAATCCTAAAGACTCCACCAGAAAATTACTAGAGCTAATCAATGAATATAGTAAAGTTGCAGGATATAAAATCAACACACAGAAATCCCTTGCATTCCTATACACTAATAATGAGAAAACAGAAAGAGAAACTAAGAAAACAATTCCATTCACCATTGCAATGAAAAGAATAAAATACTTAGGAATATATCTGCCTAAAGAAACAAAAGACCTATATATAGAAAACTATAAAACACTGGTGAAAGAAATCAAAGAGGACACTAATAGATGGAGAAATACACTGTGTTCATGGATCAGAAGAATCAATATAGTGAAAATGAGCATACTACCCAAAGCAATCTATAGATTCAATGCAATCCCTATCAAGCTACCAGCAGTATTTTTCACAGAGCTAGAACAAATAATTTCACAATTTGTATGGAAATACAAAAAACCTCGAATAGCCAAAGCAATCTTGAGAAAGAAGAATGGAACTGGAGGAATCAACCTGCCTGACTTCAGGCTCTACTACAAAGCCACAGTCATCAAGACAGTATGGTACTGGCACAAAGACAGAACTATAGATCAATGGAACAAAATAGAAAGCCCAGAGATAAATCCACACACCTATGGACACCTTATCTTTGACAAAGGAGGCAAGAATATACAATGGAGAAAAACCAATCTCTTTAACAAGTGGTGCTGGGAAAACTGGTCAACCACATGTAAAAGAATGAAACTAGAACACTTTCTAACACCATACACAAAAATAAACTCAAAATGGATTAAATATCTAAATATGAGACCAGAAACTATAAAACTCCTAGAGGAGAACATAGGCAAAACACTCTCCAACATACATCACAGCAGGATCCTCTATGACCCACCTCCCAGAATACTGGAAATAAAAGCAAAACTAAACAAATGGGATCTAATTAAAATTAAAAGCTTCTGCACAACAAAGGAAACTATAAGCAAGGTGAAAAGACAGCCTTCAGAATGGGAGAAAATAATAGCAAATGAAGCAACTGACAAAGAATTAATCTCAAAAATATACAAGCAACTCCTGCAATTCAGTTCCAGAAAAATAAATGACCCAATCAAAAAATGGGCCAAAGAACTAAACAGACATTTCTCCAAAGAAGACATACAGATGGCTAACAAACACATGAAAAGATGCTCAACATCACTCATTATCAGAGAAATGCAAATCAAAACCACAATGAGGTACCATTTCACGCCAGTCAGAATGGCTACTATCCAAAAGTCTACAAGCAATAAATGTTGGAGCAAAGGGAACCCTCTTACGCTGTTGGTGGGAATGCAAACTAGTACAGCCATTATGGAGAACAGTGTGGAGATTCCTTAAAAAACTGGAAATTGAACTTCCATACGACCCAGCAATCCCACTGCTGGGCATACACACTGAGGAAACCAGAATTGAAAGAGACACATATACCCCAGTGTTCATCACAGCACTGTTTTATAATAGCCAGGATATGGAAGCAACCTAGATGTCCATCAGCAGACGAATGGATAAGAAAGCTGTTGTACATATACACAATGGAGTATTACTCAGCCATTAAAAAGAATACATTTGAATCAGTTCTAAATGAGGTGGGTGAAACTGGAGCCTATTATACAGAGTGAAGTAAGCCAGAAAGAAAAACACCAATACAGTATACTAAGGCATATATATGGAATTTAGAAAGATGGTAACGATAACCCTTGCGAGATGGCAAAAGAGACACAGATGTATAAAACAGTCTTTTGGACTCTGTGGGAGAGGGCAAGGGTGGGATGATTTGGGAGAATGGCATTGAAACATGTATAATATCATATGTGAAATGAATTGCCAGTCCAGGTTCGATGCATGATACAGGATGCTCGGGGCTGGTGCACTGGGATGACCTAGAGGGATGGTATGGGGAGGGAGGTGGGAGGGGCGTTCAGGATAGGGAACACATGTACACCCATGACAGATTCATGTTGATGTATGGCAAAACCAATAGAATATTGTAAAGTAATTAGCTTCTAATTAAAATAAATAAATTTATATTTAAAAAAAATTAAAAAATAAGTGAAATGGAAAAAATAAAAAAAGAAAAAAGGAAATACTATCAACATTTTTAAAATGTGTATTTTTTTAAAAAAAGAGAAAGTTTAGGCAAAATTGGAAGATATGTACAAATAAACATTTTTTTCCTGCATAAAAATTGTTAGCAGATTCTGAAAAGCAACTGGGACCTCTGGAAAGTTAAGGTTGTACTGCGAAGTTCTGAAACACAAAAAATGAGGGAAAATCTCTCAACTGTAGCAAAGTCTTAACAGCCAAAGACTTGTCATCCCAAGTGAAGCCATCTTAGACTTTTGGACTCCAGAAGTGTAAGATAATAAATTTGTGTTATTTTTAAGCCAAAAAAAAAAAAAAAGAAATTCTGTCTCTGTAAGTACTCTAAGTATGGAGCATGGCATAAGGTCTGACTAAATTTTCTTCCATATCTTACTACTAGAGTAGAATTTTTTTCTCTCAATAAAACATGTTTCTTTTTGTTGTTAAAAAAAAAAGAAAGGGGACTTCCCTGGTGGTCAGGTGGTTCAGACTTCACCATCCAATGCAGGGGGTGCCAATTAGACCCCTGGTTGGGGAGCTAAGATCCTACATGTCTTGTGGGCAAAAATCCAAAAAACGTACCACAGAAACAATATTGTAAGAAATTCAATAAAGACTTTTTAAAAAAAAAAAAAAGAAAGAACTTCAACCAGGAAAAAATATATACAGGCTGCTTCAGGAATTCTAACTTAGATCTCTGGCTTCCAGAGTTTTCACAACTGTTGAGTGGGGTTTCACAATATGGAGGGGTCAGACCTTTCAACTGGTCAGACCCCAGCTACTGGGGCAGATAAAATTCAGGACAACTGAAGCTTCCATGATCTCCCAGGCAGTGTGGAGACAAGATGAAGATGTGAGCTGCAAGGGTGGTGCTTCTTAGCGTTTTTGTCATCTCTCGAAGCAGTTCTTTAAACTCCTTTCTTCAGGAAGAAAGGAAACTATAATTTTGATATCCTAGTTAGCTCAGCTAAAACTGAGGATTCTTTTCTCAGAAGATATAGCAGTAAGTGATGGAAATTGTATCTAGTTCTGGGCACTGGAGACTATAATCTTATACTGGTCACATGGTTGCCCAAATCTTGGAAATTATGATTAGCTCTCTTCACTTCCAAGGACTGTTCCAGCAGTCAGCTAACTTTAACCAACAGCTCTAAAAGACAGATTTCACTCACATTTCTGGGTGGGCTGTGCCCTGTCTTCTAGGTCAGGGCATCTAGGACAGGGGCTATCCAGGGGTCATAGAGGTCATCTAGGGGTCAGGGCAGGAAGGATGCACAAATACAGAGCAGGGGGTTGTATGTAGTAGAAAGAATATGGTCAGGCAAACCTTCCTACTTAACAGCTCTATATCCCAACTCTAAAGCTAGTTTGCAGTGAAAGCTCACTTTTTTCATTTATAAAATAGGGATAATAATGCTCAGAAGGCTACTGAGATGATTAGCGAAGAGAATGAATAAGCAGCACTCAGGGCAATGCATGGCACGTTAAAAAACAATATTCAATAAATGTTCTGCTTCTGGGTTTTCCATATACAACTCCAAGGACAGACGCCTCTAGGAAAGATTGAGAGATCTGCCTATATAAAATGGCCAAAAATATCATGAAGAAAATGAAAAGATGATTAACAAACTAGGAAAAATATAGGCAACACATAAAACCGGTTGGAGTTTAATATGCTTGATGTAGGATGCCTGTTTATAAATCGATGACAGAAAAACCAACTCCCCAAAAGAAAAAAGAAAAATAGTCAAATGACAAAAATAGGTAATTTTCTCTCTCCTGCTTCTGTTTGTGTCTTTCTCTCATACCCACATACACACAAGAAATACCAATGGCCAATAAACATGTGAAAAATTATTCAACATCCATTATACTACAAGAATTTTAAAATAAAACAACGATATACTGGACTTTCCTGGTGATACAGTGGACAGGAATCCGCTTGCCAATGCAGGGGACATGGGTTTGATCCCTGGTTCTTAGGGAGCAACTAAGTCCGTGTGCCCCTGCAATACTGAGACTACGTGCGGCAATTAGTGAGGCCCGCCTAGTTAGAGCCTGTGCCCTGCAACAGGAGAAGCACTGCAACGAGAAGCCCAGGCCCCGCAAATGGAGGAGCCTCTGCTCTTTGCAACCAGAGAAAGCCCAAGCACAGCCACAAAGACCCAGCAGAGCCACAAATAAATAAACAAATAATTTAAAAACCTAAGCCAATCTTTTGAAAACCAATGATATACCAAGTTTTGCCCAAGAAACTGCTGCTGCTGCTGCTAAGTCACTTCAGTCATGTCCGACTCTGTGTGACCCCATAGACGGCAGCCCACCAGGCTCCTCTGTCCCTGGGATGCTCCTCTGTCCCTGGGATTCTCCAGGCAAGAGTACTGGAGTGGGGTGCCATCACCTTCTCCTCCCAAGAAACTAGCAGTTTTTAAAAAACGATATGTAATAGGGAGGGAAGTGGGAGGGGGGTTCAGGATGGGGAACACATGTACACCTATGGCACATTCATGTCAATGTATGACAAAACCAATACAATATTGTAAAGTAATTAGCCTCCAATTAAAATAAATAAATTTAAATTTTAAAAATGATATGTAATATAGGGGGTCATAAAATTAATGCCTTCATATACTATTGTGGGCTATGTGTGTGTGTGTTAGTTGCTCAGTCGTGTCCAACTCTTTGCTCTCCCATGGACTGTAACCTGCCAGGCTCCTCTGTCCATGGGATGGATTCTCCAGGGAGTAACACTGGAGTGGGTTGTCATTTCCTTCTCCAGGGGATCTTCCCAACCCAGGGGTTGAACCCAGGTCTCCTACATTGCAGGCGGATTCTTTACCATCCAAGCCATCAGGGAATCTAAATTGGTATTTTTTTGGAGGCTATGTACTTTATTATTTACTATGACTATTGATGAAGTACTTAAAGATATCTATGATGATGTTTCCACTGACAAGTGGAATAAAACTGCATTGACCTGACTGTTGATCATCAAATATTCTTCAGCCTGTAGCCCTCACCCTCCAGATACCTGCATGGTTCACACTCACATGTACTCAGATCTCTACTCAAAAGTCATCTTATCCCTGAATCCTTCTTACCCATGCCATACAAAATAACAACCATCACCCCATCACTGGCCCACACTCAGGCACACACACATACACACTATCCACTTATCCAGCTCCATTTTTCTCTACACCTATCACGTCATCCATTTACATTTCATTTGTTTCTTGTCTGTCTACCTCCATTAGAACATAGCAAGGGTGTTTGTTCTGTTCCTTGTTTATCCCATACATCTAAAACAATATCTGGCTTATACAACAGATGCTCAAATATTTGCTGAATAAATCGCCATGAATTATTTTTGTAACTTAAAAAAAAAAAGTTTTCCCTGCTCTTGCTAGTTAGGTACAAAGCAACAAGATACATCAGGAAACTGAAGTCACGACCCTAATTCACATTTCTTCCTCTGTTTTTCTCAAGCCCTTCCGAGACTTTGCTCTGAACAAAACTGTTGGTGCTTACAGCTACTCAGTTTCCAAGGACAGGGATGAAAGCAAAAAATTCCTATATCCTGTCATCTGCCTCTCTAAAATGGCCCCAATGGAGGAGCTGTAACAATTTCAAATTCAATAAACATTTACAACAATCATGTTGTAACCTACAACCGTAACAACAAAAAACTACATTAAAAAACAAACATGTTTTTCTTCAATAGACAAGAACTTAGAAACTTGAAATAGAGGCAGTTATTTTGTTTCCTATGATAATTTAATCTCTTTTTCTTATTAAAAAATGGTGCCTTCCATGTTAGAAAATTTTGAAAACACAGATTACCAAGAAAAATGTTATAATTATAATACTACTACCCAAAGACAACCACTGTTAATATTTTGTTTCATCTCTTTCCAAACAGTAGCCATATGCACATATACAAACACTTCAACAAAAATTGGATCCAACTATACAGGTTGTTTTATAACTTGCTTAACACCTTCCCATGTCAAAAAGGTCATCCCCAACTCATTAATAATTATATCCTGTGCTGGTGGGCTACAGTCCACAGGGTTGCAAAGAGTCAGACACAGCTGAGGGACTGAGCACGCATGCATATCCCATGCTACAGCTGAACATATAAGTTCAGCCTAGGTTTTTACTCTTCTAACACAGTATTGATTATCCTTGACTATATTCTCCTCTCATATTCATGATGTTCACAATATTAAGAATACATTTCCTGAAGTAGAATTGCTGTTCAAAGATACACCTATTAAAGTTTGCAACTGGTTATATAATTGCCTTCCAAGGACCTATACTGATTTATTCTCTGCTATGAACTGCATGTTAATGTCCTCCCAAAATTCATATGTTGAAATTCTAATCCTTAGTGTGATGGAGGGAGGCAGGGCCCTTGGGAGGTAATCAGATCATCGGGGTGTGGCCCTCATGATGGAATTAGTGCCCTGTAAGAAGAGACACATAGAGCATGCCTCCTCTATTCTCTCTGCTTCATCAGTCTCTCTCTCTCTGTTTCTTACACACACCACCACCAGGTAAAGAAACAGCAAGAAAGAGTTCATGCATGCATGTGTGCTCAGTTGCTAAGTTGTGTCTGACTCTTTGTGACCCCATGGACTGGAGCCTGCCGGATTCCTCTGTCCATGGGATTCTCCAGGCAAGAATACTGGAGCGGGTTGCCATTCCTCCTCCAGGGGATCGTCCCAACCCAGGGATTGAACCCGCGTCTCCTGCACTGGCGGCAGATTCTTTACCACTGAGCCACCAGGGCAACCCAACAAGAAAGCAAACATCCATAAACCCAGAGATGCCTTCCCCAGAACCCAGCCACACTGGCACCTTGATCCTGGACATTCCAGTTTCCAGAGCCGTGAGAGATAAATGTCTAATGTCTGTTGTTTAAGCCCACAGTCTTTTGTGCCAGCAGCCTGAGCTGATGGAGATGCTCCTTGGCAGCTTCAACACTGCATGATTCCAAGACACTCAACAGCCTACTAGGAACAAAGGAGTACCTCCTCTCCACCTTTAATTCATAAGGTGGCACCATCTGGGCCTCCTATGCTGGTTTACCCTTGCATTGTTCTATCAAAGGAGGCAAGACAGGATTAAATCCTGAGAAGGTCCTGGCAGAATCTTAAGTCTCTGTGGTTTGAGGGCCTCTGGGGAGCTGTTAAACCAGGAAGTGCATGCATGCGCCCGTGTGTGTGTGTGTGTGTGTGTGTGTGTGTGTGTGTGTGTGTGTGTG
>NW_024070206.1:28562049-28650109 GCF_014754425.2 Oryx dammah
TGTGTGTGTGTGTGTGTGTGTGTGTGTGTGTGTGTGTGTGTGTGTGTAGGAGGGATCTCATAGCAACTCCTTTTGAGAGAGATTGCAGACTGTACTCTGTTGAAGGACTATTTGCTACGGGGTCTGCTTTAAAAAGAGTGGTGACATCCAGTTTTTCCTACATGATTTATTAGCACAAATGCTGCATCTTGTTTGCATCGTGTACTTTTTGTTTTCTTCTTCTGCACACTCTACTGTCCCTAAGAACCCTGATGAATAAAGCATTTTGCAAGAAGCTAACAATAGTCTGTTGGCATGAATCTTAAAACTGTTGTTATTGAGATGAAGGCTAATTAAATTAAATCACTTGTTTTTCAAATAGAGCATGCATTATTGAAGGAACATCTGCTCTCTGAAAATACTCAGTTTATCTGTTCATGGGAGCCTGGCAGGATCCTTGAGCTGAATTCTTTAAAACTCTTGTGTTATACTGACACCTAGTGACCCAAAAGCTGTTTCCAAACTTGAAAATAACCCTTGACCAAGATATTAGGGAGCTTCCTTGATGACTCAGAGGTAAACAATCTGCCTGCCAATGCAGGAGACCCAGGTTTGATCCCTGGATCAGGAAGATCCCCTGGAGTAGGAAATGGCAACACACTCATCAGTTCAATCCCTAGGTGGGGAACATCTCCTGGAGTAGGAGATGGCAACCTGCTCCAGTATTCTTGCCTGGAGAATTCCATGGACAGAGGAGCCCGATGGGCTACAGTCCATGGGGTCGCAAAGAGTTGGACATGACTGAGCACTATGGACAGAGGTCCCCAAATATGAAGTGAGGCAGGATAGAAGTGGTACATATCTCATCTCTAATAGATGGGAGAAAGAAAACAAGCACCTTGCTCATGCACAGGGTCCAGGGGACTGGAAATCCAAGTTAATGTGAGAGACATAACAGTCTAGGGATGCTTACATTTCATACCATGGATTTAAGAGGCCAGAAAGGGCCATGGGGACTGGGAGTGACAGTGCCACATGGGGAGTCGATCATAAATGAGTTCAGCAGATTCCTTTGCACTGAGTGGTGTGGGCATGGCCTGCAATGTCAAAGGTCAGAAAATCCCATCCAGAGAAAGACCAGTACTGCATGGTATCACTTATATGGGTCACCTTTTTTTAGAAAGTCAAACTTAATAGCAACTGAGTAGAAGAGTAATTGTCAGTGGCTAGGGAGTAGGGGGAACAGCTCCGTTTGATAAAAGGACACAAACTTTCAGCTACAAGGTGAATAATGTGTATTGATTACTGGCAAACAATGAACAATGTATTCTGTGAGGATCTAATATATCATACAGTGATTATAATTGCTCACATTGTACCCTATAATGAAATTTGCTAATAAACTTAACTGTTCTCATAAAGCAAATAAATAAGTGAGGTGATGGATGCCTTTATTAACTGCAAGGTGGGAATCTTTCACAATGTGTGTGTGTGTGTGTGTGTGTGTGTGTGTGTGTGTATAATTACATCACCACACTGTTTACTTTGTGCATGTGCATGCTCAGTTGCTCAGTCATGTCCAGCTCTTTGCGACTCCATGGACTGCAGCCCACCAGGCTCCTCTGTCCATGGGATTCTCCAGGCAAGAATACTGGAGCAGGTTGCCATCTCCTATTCCAGGGGATATTGCCCACCTAAGGACTGAACCCATGTCTCCTGTGTCTCTTGTATTGGCAGGTGAATTCTTAACCCACTGAGCCACCTGAGAAGCCCCACTGTATACTCTAGATAACTTTAAATTGTATTTGTGAAGGATACTCCCAAAAAAAGCTGATACTTCAGGAAGACTTCCCTGGTGGTCCAGTGATTAAGAATCCATCTGCCAGTGCAGAAGACATGGGTTCAATCCCTGGTCCGGGAAGATTTCACATGCTGTGGGGCAACTAAGCCCACGTGCCTCAACTTCTGAAACCCGAGGGCCCTAGAGCCCGTGCTCTGCAGCAAGAGAAGCCACCACAATGAGAAGAAGCCCTTGTGCCACAGCTAGAGAAAGCCCACGTGCAGTAATGAAGACCAAAAGCAGCCCCCAAAAGCTAATACTTAAAAATATCTTGTCCTTTTACTATCAGTGGCCTCCTGGACTTCCCCCAGGTACCACCCCAATCACCAGACCAACACGAATCAGATTTTATTCCCTATTTTATTCTTTTAGTGGTTCTTAGCATATTTCCTGAGGAAGTTTTGAAAGCTGGCTTTATTATTCCCCCAAAGTAATTCCAAGATATGCATATGTGTAAAGTATTCCTCTGGAGCAAAAACAACAGGGAAGAATATCAAAAACACATGAATTTGAGTGCTAACTTTCCTCCATGAGCAAAGATCACTTTTTAGAAAACTACGAGTCATTCAAAATGAAATATCAATACATTACAACACTATTTGGGAAATTTGGACCACCAGTAGCTTTGACAAAGATGGGCTAGCTCACTGAAAAACCAATAAATAATTGATAATTTAAAAGAAGCACAATCTCAACCTTAGCTGGCTGTCTCATTGTTCATTTCTTTATGGACAGGGCTGAGTTAATTTGCAGCTTTTATCAAAGATATTTGTTAAGGTTCTCCAGCAAAGACTCTCAGTGCAAAATTAAGGGGTGGGGGCATCTTCATCTATTAGAAATCTCTGGTCACAAAGATATTATGACACATGTTGTTTTTCTAACATAGAATTTCTCTTAACTGAAAAGCTTGAGAGTTTCAAACTTTTTTCTCATATATATTGTGGACAAAAAGTGACAAGTAAGCTAAAGGTTACCCTCAAAATATTTTTATTTAAATATACAGCCTGGTAACACAGGAGCCAGGAGATGACATCTAAAGTCTTCAGTGAGAGACTTCCCTGATGGTCCAGTGGTTAAGAAAGCGCATGTCCATCGCAGAGGGCATGGGTTCAATCCCTGGTCAGGGAACTCAGATTCTGGATGACCCAAGGTACAGCCAAAATAAATAAATAATTTTTAAATAAAATACAGTCTCCAGTGAATTTACAACTTAGTCTGTCCTCAGCAGTGGTTCTAGAATCTAACAGAAGGACATAGTCTCGCTGTGCTACGATGTTGTCAGCTGAAACAAGTCACAATGTTCATTCAGGATCACATTTTGTAAATACAGAAAGCTTGCACTCAGGCCTTCCAACTTCTGCTAGAAAAATCACTGCAATGTTCTGCAAAGGTCTGACAACAGCAGAGGCCACTGTAGAATGACAAGCTTGTGACTGAAAACCAGTGCTATCTTTCCCAAGATAGAGCCTCCAAGGGTATCATCCAGCACCCGCTGATAACAGCTGGGTGCTGGGCAAACATCCTGGGAGAAGAACGATTCCATCAGGTCAGTTGGTGGAGTCACTACATGACATGGCCAGAGGCTGACCCACACAGCAGTCATGGCTCTCTGCAATGGAAGAAGCATGGTGCTAGTTTCTGTGACTTGTTTGAGAGGGAATCTAGGATTCTCCTGTACTCCCGGCTACAAGGACAGTTTAAATGAACTCTCAATGGCATAGGCTATTAAAGACCAATTTGGAGAGGGTGGGATGAATTGAGAGAGTAGCATTGAAATATATACACATGGTGCATGCATGCTAAATCACTTTAGTTGTGTCCTACTCTTTGCGACCCTATAGACTAGACTATAGCCCGCCAGGCTCCTCCGTCCATGGGATTCTCCAGGCAAGAATACTGGAGTGGGTTGCCATGTCCTACTCCTGGGGATCTTCCTGACCCAGGGATTGAACCCATGTCTTTCATGTCTTCTGCACTGGTAGGCAGGTTCTTTACCACGAGTGTCACCCGGGAAGCCCACAGACATGGTAAATATATATACTTACCATGCATAAAATAGATAGCTAGTAGGAAGTTGCTACATAACACAGGGAGTTCAGCCCAGTGCTCTATGACGACCTAGATGGGTAGGAGGGAGACATGGGAGGCAGGCTCAAGAGGGAGAGGATAATATGTATACTTAAGGCTGATTCACACTGTTGTATAACAGAAACCAACACAACATTGTAAAGCAATTATCCTCCAATTTAAAAAAAAGAAGGACCAATTTGGGGCCTGCCCTCCATGGGTGAGGAGCTTCCTTTGTGGTTCAGCTGGTAAAGAATCCGCCCACAACATGGGAGACCTGGGTTAGATCCCTGGGTTGGAAAGATCCCTGGAGAAGAGAAAGGCTACCCACTCCAGTATTCTGGCCTGGAAAATTCCATGGACTGTATAGTCCACGGGGTCATAAAGAGTTGGACACGACTAAGTGACTTTCACTCTCACTCCATGGGTGATGGGGATGTCCATGATGTCACTGGGAACTCCAAACTGTCTTCCTGGGGTTGTTTCCTTTCTGAGTAGAGCTCAACCTATACTATCTCTGCACAAGTCCACAGTCACACAGCGAACAAGTCCAGTCACACAGCAAAGCTGGACTTTGGTTCTCTACTGACATCATCAGAAAGCCAAGCCTGGTAGGAAACAGCAGCCACAGCAAACACATACCCAGTTCTGCCCAGCCCATGAAGGAGCCCTGGTCCTGGGACCCTGCCGCTTGCTACCTGGTAACACCCCTCTGCCCAGGGCCCGGGGTGACTGGAAATTCTGAGCTGTGACACCCGCTGTCAACCACAAGACCCACTACAAACTAAGACACTAGAATCTTTCCCAAGAAGCTTAACTGGGCTGATATCTTGTGTGTGGCTGTGAAACCACCAAAGAAGTTCAGGGGATAAAACTGAAAAAAGTCTCTGGGAGCTTTAGCAAGGGGACTAAAAAGAAATATGACGACGGCTCTTCTGAGATGGGTAACATCTAGCATCATGTGTGTTCAAGGGACAGCAGTGTCTCGTGGGTCTCAAACTTCTCTGTTGAGAACCACTTCTTTCAAGGAAAGAATCTTGAGTATCTTTGACTTCACTAAGCTCTACTAGTCATTTCCCCCTTCTCTCCTCCAAAAAAAAGCAATAAAAATATGAAGAAATCCATTGACGGATAAATGGATACACCAAGTGCAGTATACAATGTGGTATAAAAACAAAATGTGGTCTATATACACAACGAAAAGCCTTAACAAGGAAGGAAATGTTGACACAATCTTCAACATAGATGAAGCGTGTAGGTATTATGCCAAGTGAAGTAAACCAGTCCCAAAAGGACAAGTACCCAGAGTAGGTAAATTCATAGAGACAGAAAATATAACAGAGCTTTACCAGGGCCTGGGGTGGGTAGAGAGAGAGGGGAGCTATCATCTATTTATTCTTTATTTTGCCAGTCTTCGAGGTATGTGGGATCTTGGTTTCCTCACCAGGGACTGAAGCCATGCCCCCAATAGTGGAACCATGGAGTCTTAATTACCAGATCACGAGGGAAGTCCTGTAGCTATATTTTTTAAGATTTTTTTTTTTTAATGCCAGAGCTATGCCATGTAATGGGTACAGAGTTTCTGTTTGGAATGATAAAAAGTTCTGGAAATGGATGGTGGTAATGGTTGCACAACATTATGAACGTACTTAATGCCACTGAACTGTATACTTTAAAACTATTTTAAAACAGTAAATGTTATGTATCTTTTACATGCCAAAAAATGTTTAAGTATGAACAATGGCATTGCTTTTAAATAAATATGAGTAAGGTAATGTTTCCAGTCCTGTGCTCAGTCACATCTGACTCTGAAACCCCATGGACTGTAGCCGGCCAGGTTCCTCTGTCCATGGGATTCTCAAGGCAAGAGTACTGGAGTGGGTTGCCATTTCCTTCTCTAGGGGATCTTCCCAACCCAGGGATTGAACCCATGTCTCTTGAGTCTCCTGCACTGGCAGGCTGATTCTTTACCACTAGTACCACCTGGGATCCCTAGGTAATGTTTAAATGACCATTATGAACAAGTTAGTCAGGAATGCTGTAACAGTGGAAGACCCATGTTGATCAGCCCTGGTAGACCCTAGTCCAAAATCTGACAGACAATTCTCTTGCTTCTGTGGAGTAATACATTCAACTATTCAGAGTCCAAATGCTTTATTATTTAACTAAATCATAGAACTATCACACGCTTTGTGAATTCAGGGCCCACATTTGTTTAAATGGAGACCCAGTTCTCACTGAACTATCCACCATAGTAACGGAGTATAAGACATGTGCTCAATATCACCTATGAAATTCCAGAAGTCTCTGTATTTTATCAAGTAGAGAACACTCTATCATGGAAATGCAAGAGTATGACTTGATGAACTATTCCTTCAGATTAGTTAAGCATCTCATGTGGGATATTCTTTCAGAATATGAACTATGATGTAATAGGGTCAGGGAAATTAATCCACACCCAAGTTCCCAGGGCCTCACCTTTGTCAAACCTCTTCAGATCAGTATTTTGCTCTCCAGTTATATGTTTTCAGGAGAAGCCAAAATTATTAATATTTATACTGGTCTCATTCCCAAAGCTTCTCCAGTATGCTAAGCCAAGGGGTGACTTAGCAAGGAAGCAGTTTATCTTCATGGAGAAGGTGGGCAGATAACTCGGACCACAAGGCAAATGACTTAGCCTGATCATTCAACTGGGATATTTACCTAATTTATGTAAATCTTAACTTCATTTTCTTTTCATTTTCTACATCATTTCAGGTGAGGCATGATGTTCTTAAAGAATCATGAGGCTTTACCTATGTGAGGATTTATCTATGATTCACATAGCCAATTCAGATGATCATTTTGGCTGAAAAATGTCATGGTCTTTGACATTTCTTTTAAATCTATTTGAAAAGCGGTCTTAATAGAATCATTAACAACAATGTGTGACTGAATTGGACCCTGGATCAGAATTTTTGTGGAGAGGGTTATAAAGAATATTATTAAGGAAACTGGCAAAATAAATATTGGTCTACAGATGAGATAATAGTATTATGTTAATCTCCTCATTTTGATAACTACAGAAGTCATGTAAGAGAAAGTCCTTGCTCTTAAGAAATATACACTCAGCAATTTAGAATTAAAGAAAATCTGCTATTTACTTTCAAATAATTCAGAAAAAAATTACTGTATACATATATATGTATATATCAGAGAAAATGATAATAGAAGCAAGGTAAAATAGTAATTGGGAAATCTGAATAAAGAGCATGGGACCTCTTTATACCACTTTTAACTGTTTTGTAAGCAGGAAATAATTTCAAAATAAAAAATTTATCCCCCAAATTTAAAGTTGATTTAATAACTTACTCATAGTGATCCTAAAATCTAAAACAAAGTCAAATTAATATGGCATTATAATTTTTATATCTCAATTTATTTTAACATTACTTAGTGGCACTAACCAGGAAAACTCTACTTGAGTTCTACTTGATTATAAAGCCATTGAATCTCAAGATTAGAAGGGAATTAAGAGATCATACAACTCAAATAAACATGAGTATTTCCCAATGCAACACCATGCAATACAAATAACATACAAGGAAGCAGGGTATGAATCATGAATGAAGCACAGAAGAGGCAATTCTACCTTGAACGGCTGTTGATCTCCACCCAGCCCAGTTTCCATGACACATGAAGCAAAAGTCCACCAACCAGTGTCTGCCACCTGAAAAGGAAAAGGGCCAAGGTGAATTTAAGAGTGCCACGGTCTGATGGTTCACCCCCACAGATGTGTTGACTGACAAATATACATATATGAGCCTTCCTACAATTCTTTTCTACCACTTTCTCCTAACCATCACCCCAGCTCTAGACCTGTCCTTCTCGACCTCTGCTATTCCCCTGAGTCCAGCTGTACCATTCCCTGCTGACACTGACCATCTCCTCTTCTTATTCTAGACTTTTCCTGAACAATCTCACCCACAGCCAGCACATCTCCATGACCTTGCACTGGTGAGTCCCAAACCCCCCTTCTCACAGGATACGGCCATCCTGACACCTACCCCCAAGCTCCTGATGATAAAACATAACCTGGAATTTCCCCTTCCCCACCCTGGCCATCCTCCTACTCTTCCTAATCAGCCAAACCAGATGCCATCCTGGCCCTCCTCTGCCATCACCTCCCTCATCAACTTACAAAATCCTATTGACTTTATCCCTATAACAGCTCTGAAACCTGAAGCCTTCCCTTCCACCCCTCTGCCTAATTCAACCTCCCATCATTCCGCATCTAGACCACAGCATCAGCTCCTTAACGGGTCCCCTTTCTCTCCAGGATTGCCCTGTACTGTCCATTTTCCATGCTGCAGCCAAGGGGTTTGTTCTAAAATGCCAACCTAATTGTGCTCCTCACTTGTTTTAAGAACAGTTGATTCCTCCTGATGCCATAGGCAGCAGCTCTCAGCCCCCTTGCTAGGCCAACACACCTGGGGACATGAAGTTCTCAGAAGACACATTTCCTCAAGTGCAAAGTTCAGGTGGGGGGGGGGGCCACAGGTAACAAAATAAACACCCCTCCCATCCCAGCACAGAAAGCACAGCAAAACACCAAATGAATGATGGGTATTATAGGGTCTTCCCTGGTGGCTCAGACAGTAAGGGAGCTGCCTGCAATGCTGGAGGCCCAGGTTCAATCCCTAGGTCGGGAAGATCCCCTGGCGAAGGGAATAGCAACCCACTCCAGTATTCTTGCCTGGAGAATTCCATGGGACAGAGGAGGCTGGCTGGCTACAGTTCATGGGATCGCAGAATCAGACATGACTGAGTGCCAAATGTGTGACAGGTACATAGGCCTGTCACATTTTTGGTGAGTCATTCATAAATTTCAAAACCTTATTTTTAGTTATGACTTGAGACACCTCACCTCCAGAGGTGATTACAACACATCCACGCGTTGGGACATGACAGTGGAGAACCCTTGGCCTAAAGGACAAAGTCACTTGCATGGGACACACAAGCCTCCCAGGACCTGCAGCCGCCCCTCCCCAGGGTCAGCTCCTGTTCATCTGCCAGTGGCAGCCACATTCCAGCCACACTGAACTGGCCACAGCCTCGGCAATGTGCCAGATTATTTCACACCTCTAAGAGTCTGCACATGTGGTCTTCTTGACCCATAACGTCTTCTCATCTCCTCTGTGTTGGAGGACACCTGCCCACCCTATAAGATCCAGGTTTTATGTCTCCCTTGTGGAGCCTTCAATGACTCCACCAGGCAGCGTGGAAATACATGGGGCTGTGTCCTCCAACAGCTTGGTCTAGAGCAGTAGATCTCGATTGTGTGGATCTTCCCCACCAGGGGACACTTGGCAGTATCTGGAGACATTTTTGGTTGTCACAGCTGGGGGTGGGGGAAGCATTGCTACTGGCATCTGATAAGTAGAAGCCAGGACGCTGCCAAACACCTTGCAACATGTTGGACAGCCTCTCAGAAGAGTTTACCAGGTCAAAACATCAATAGTGCTGAGGCTGAGAAACCCTAGCGTAGTGGGAAGTAAGTGCCTGAACCGGTAAATACAATAAGGTGTGATAAAGTTCTAAGGGGAACAGTACCAGGTAGCACAAAACACCCTAGCAGGGAGCAATTGATCTAGTCTAGGGAGCTGAGTAAGTTTTCCTGGAGAAAGTATTGGGTTGGCCAAAAACTTCATTCGGGTTTCCCATGCAACGGTACGAAAACCCAAATGGGCTTTTTGGCCAACCTAATAAATCTGAGCAGATGCCTGTTCAAAGCAGGAGGCCCAGAATGAACAATGGCTCACAGGTGAGAGAGAGTGACTCCAGCAAAGCTTCTTGTTGAACTGCTCAGTTGTGTCTAACTGTTATGCCACCCCATGGACTGTAGCCGGCCAGGCTCCTCTGTCCATGGGATTTCCCAGGCAAGAATACCGGGCTGGGTTGCCCTTTCCCTCTCCAGGAGATCTTCTTGACCCAGGGACCAAACCTTCGTACCCGCATCACCTACTTGGCAGGCGGATTCTTTACCACTGAGCCACAGGGGAAGCCCCCAGCGGAGGAGGGTAAAAAGTAATTCAGGTGACAACAACATCTTTCCCACCTAAATTCCCTAAGTACCTCGACCTGGACAGAATTGAAAGGACACTCAGGGTCAGAAAAGGAGAAAACAATATCCCAGCTTTATTGACCAAAACATACACAATCATGGATGATATCTTTTAAAGTTTTGCTATGAACTACTAGGGAGAAACTTGACAGTGATTGTAAAGTTCACTAGAAACAACATATTGGTGATAATATGATAAGGAACAAAAAATTCAAAAACATAAAACAGTAAGTGATGATAAATCTTCTCCCTTTCCCTGCCTGCTATCTGCACCATGTCCATCTTTCCCTATGGTAACCACTCCTACTAGGGGCTTCACCTTTTTAAGATTTTTTTTGATGTGGACTATTTTTAAAGTCTTTATTGAATTTGTTACAATATTTTATGTAACAAATAAAATATTTGTTACATAAAGTGGAGTCATGGTGAAGACCCTATAATACCCATCATTCATGTGGCGTTTTGCTGTGCTTTCTGTGCTGGGAGGGGAGGGGTGTTTATTTTGTTTATATTTTGGCCAGGAAGCATGTGGGGTCTTAGCTCCATGACCAGGGATCAAACCCGCACCCCCTGCATTGGAACACAGTCTTAACCACTGGACCACTGGAAGTCCTCTGATTTTTTTTTTTTTTTTTTGGCCACACCATGCAGCTTTAAGATCTTAGTTTTCAGACCAGGGACTGAACACGGGGCCACAGCAGTGAAAGCACTGAATCCTAACCACTGGACCATCAGGGAATTCCCAATCTTTTTTTTAAAATGAGGAAGACATACACACAGTTCTAGAAGGTGGTAGTGTACTACACTGTTTTAGACTTTCTCTTGTTCCCCATTAAATCGGGAACAAAATCTTGAAGATCTCTCCTTTTCAATACACAAGAGTTTCCTTACTGCTTTTAAATGTTTGAATGGTATTCCATGAGCAATACAATATAATTTATTTAATTGATTCTATATAGATGAAAATTAGGCTGATTAAAAATGCTTGTCACCAAGGGCTGCAATGTTTCACATGTATATCTCTGCACATATTTTGTTTAAATAAATGCAAGTAAATCTGTCAGGTAGATTCCCAGAAGTGGAATTGCTGGATTGAAGGATTCAAACCATTGCCATATTGCTATATTTTACCAAAATGCCAATCACTGACATTGTGCCAATTATCAACATCAATAGTTTTCCACCTATAATCAATGTATGACAGCATGACAGTACCTGCTTTTTTTATTGTTTGTTTTGCTGTGGACCATTTTTAAAGTCCTTATTATATCTGTTACAGTATTGATCCTGTTTTTTTCAGGTTTTGGCTTTTTGGCCAAGAGGCATGTGGAATCTTATCTCCCCAACCAGGGATCAAACCCACACCTCCTGCACAGGAAGGTGAAGTCTTAACCACTGGACCACCCGGGAAGTCCCTAGAGCACCTACCTGCTTTCTACATCCTCATCAACACTGTATTATCAAATTTTAAAATTTTATTTTTCAAATCTTGTTAGTAAAAATATATCTCAATACAGTATAAAACTATATTGTCTCATGAATAAAGAATATCTTTTTATACGTTCAAGAGCCCTTCGTAGGCAGGACTTTTGTTTTTGAGGTAGAGATCTAGTTTTGCTGCACTGGGATTGTATAATTGCGACTCTTTGGGAAATAATTGATGCTTTATTCATGGTGAATACTCTATGGGCATTTTAAAAGGGGGCATAATCTCTATTTTCAAGATACTCAGTCTGTTATTTATTAATTGCACTATTTATGATTTTTTTTTCTAGTTTTTTGTTTGTCCAATTGATCGGTCATGGGAAAAAACAGTAGTAAGTTTGTCTCCTACTAGTAGTATGTTCCTATTTATCTCTGATATTCTTGCCATTTTTATTTGACAAAAGATGATGCTCTGTTGTTTGGTTGACAGATATTCATTCCGATTTCATTTGCACTTTGAACTCCATGCTCTAGCATTACAATGCGTCTTTTCATTTTGAACTGCATTGCTTAGCATTGTAACACATATTTCTTTGTTTACTTAATGATTTTTGTCCTGAATTCAACCTTGACTGATATTAAGATGTCTATCCCTGCTTTTCTGTATCCATTTGTGATACTTAAAAAAAAAAAAAAGGAAGAGGAGAATGAAGGATTGTGTGCTCTACCACATATTTAAATGCTATAATAATGAAAACAATTTAGCACTAGCCCCTTTTCATAAAAGCTGACAAATAAGCGCTCAAAAATAGACCCTAGGAAAATGACCTCACATATGATATTAACAACCTAAAAGCAAAATGAAGGATTATATAACAAAATATAATAAATAGGGCTAGCAGAAATAAAAAGCATGAGGAGGAGAATGATTTCTTCACACTGAACCATACACTAAAATAAACAGATAATAATTAAGAATTGAAAAAAGTTTTAGTGACATATAGGTGAATATCTATGATATAGTGATGAGAAGAATAAGCATATAAGCAATGGTGCATGCTAAGTCACTTCAGTCATGTCCGACCGAAATGTGACCCCATGGACTGTAGCCCACCAGGCTCCTCTGTCCATGGGATTTCCCAGGCAAGAATACTGGAGTGGGTTGCTATGCTCTCCTCCAGGGGAATCTTCCTGACCCAGGGATCAAACCTGCATCTCTATGTCTCCTGCATTGGCAGGCAGGTTCTTTACCACTAGTGCCACCTAGGAAGCCCCTAAAAGCAATGGTAGCTATCACAAACAAAACAATCAATATAAAAATAAAATATTTTTTTAAAAAGCTGGGGGGCAGGTGGTTAAGGTAAAAGAGGGAAATGTGAGCGCCATGCTGTTGCTACAGTATCTACTCTATTGACCTGACTCTACACCCTTTTCTGTCTTCTTTCTAATAATACCATCCCTCAGTTTACAAGACCACATTCTGGATTAATCTGTTTCTCTCTGCTGCTTCATTCCTATGTTCAAACAATGAATTGTCTATAATGTCACTTAAAAAGTCCAAATAATCAAAATATTTATAAACAAAATGAAATGGCAAAGAATAAATTAAAAGGGGGCAGGAGGAGAAGGGGACGACCGAGGATGAGATGGCTGGATGGCATCACTGACTCGATGGACGTAAGTCTGAGTGAACTCCGGGAGTTGGTGATGGACAGGGAGGCCTGGTGTGCTGCGATTCATGGGGTCGCAAAGAGTCGGACATGACTGAGCGACTGAACTGAACTGAACTGAACTGAAAATAAAAGGATAAGAAACCAATGCAATACTATAAAGCAATTATCCTTCAATTTAAAATAAATAAATCATAAAAATAAAAAGATAAAAGGCACAAAAACACAATTCACTGAAAAAAGAGATACAAGTGGATAACATAAGAAAACCATCCAACTTCACGAATAATCTAATAGTAAGACAAAGCAATGTGCTATTATTTTTTGCTCATGAAATTAGCAGAGAGAGGAAAAAAATGAGCCATACTTTGAGCACAACTCAAAATATCATAGAAACTTTCACACACAGGCTGGGTTACAATATAAATTGATAAAACAATTCTGAAAAAGAAATTTTTAATATTCAAGCAGTCTACTAAAGTTCGTGTTCTTTAATCTAAATTTCTTATACAGGAATTTAGTCCAAAGAAACAGAAATTTGGCAGATTTAAATGCAAAAAAATGTCTGATAATATTGCTGTGTTTATACCCCTCAAAGGGGGCACAATTTAAATGCCATTAACAGACGGACTAAATAAATTACAGTATGTCTATCTAATGAAAAATCTATGCAGTCATTAAAAATATTTTAATGATGCTACTTGGACATTTCCTACAAATGTATACAAAAGATACTCACCCTTGGAATAATGTAGGGTAGGTAAATTTCAAGACAGACAGGACATACTGAAAAACAAATATCAAATTAATGGACATTTTCAAATTATAGAGAATTGGTAGACCATATAATCAAGAAAAGCCTTACTAAAGAAACATAAACACACTCAAGTTTCAAAAAGGCCTTTTTTGTTCCACCCCAAAGAAACCACACAGTGGGGAAAAACAATGACCTTCCAATTTGTACTAAAGAGAGGGGCTAAGTGAAGTCATACAGAGAGACAAGTATCATATGCTATCACTCATATATGGAATATATTTTTTTTAATGACAAATGAACTTATAAAACAGAAACAGACTTACAGATATTGAAAAGAGAAACCTGTGGAAGAGGGATAAATCAGGGCTTGGGATTAACATATACATATATAGGAAATAGACAACCATCAAGGACCTACTGTAGAGCACAGAGAACTCTACTTAGTATTGTATTCTTTTTTCTATACGAAAAAAGAAGCTGGAAAACAATGAGCATATGTATAACTCAATGACTTCACTGTACAACTGAACCTAATCCAACATTGTAAAACAACTATACTCCAGTAAAATTTTTAACAAGGAGGTGGGGGAGCTGCTTTCCCCAGGGTCACCAGAAGCCTGACCACCTCTCAGCTGGGGATGGAACAAAGTGGGCCAGATACTGTGGACAGCTGATCCCTCTCAGCATTCCCAGACCTTGGAAGTACCATGCTATAACTGTGGCAACTCCAGAGTAAACTGGAAAAACCCCTGGACACAGTCGATTTTCTCAGAGTATCCACTTTATCTATTGCCCAGTTTACCTAAAAATTCACTGCCTTCTTTGTTTGTCATCCTATTCATTCTTTCCTTTGTTTTCTTTCCACTTTTGTTTGGTTTTGCATTCTTGGGGTTTTTTCTCTAATTAATTCTGCTCAGGTATCTAACACGTTAGGTGTGTTTTTTTAAGTTTGTTTTTTCTTTTTTTTAAAGCCAATTCAACTAAGATCAACTTGTATTTCTATTATGTCTTTTAACCAAATTTACAGCACATTATGAACAGGAGAACTGTATTTTGTCTTTCTGGGTATCTTTTTCTACTTTTTCTATGATGGAACACTTTAAGAATTTTTTAAAAGCCTAAAGACCATTAAATGGCTTTAAGCAAGGACTCCACTGATTCGTCACATGATCTGAAAAGTGCAATAGACTGGTGTTATGCAAGTTTACATTTCTATTTTTTCCCCCCATGGATTAATCAACCTGTAATTCCCCTTGTATGAATTCCTAAATATCACAGGTGTAGTTACCTGCCTGTGCTCTGGTGTATGTATCCTAGAGATGGACCTTCATTCTTCTTTGAAGCCTATTTACTCACGTTGAGTCAATATGTTCCTCTCCACTTTCCTCTGATATTTTATTTGTAACATTGAGACAAGGGAAGGATTATGTTAGCATCTGGACCATGTCTTCCATCATCCTGAACAACCTTCATGAAGACAATAAATGCTCATTCATTGCTATTTGCTAGTAGCTCTTTTCCAGAGAAAGAGGGTTTTTGGTTTGCTTTTTTTTTTCCCCCAAGGGGGAGTGGAAAGAGAGTAGCAGAGACTCTAGAGTGGGGAAAGGTGGTCCTGAGCCCCCTATCATCACTTTGGCTTGGAGTCTACCCCAGAGTCCAGGACAAGGGGTGATATCCCACACTAGCTCATGGGGATCTAACATTTCTCTACATGGTACGAAACCCAAGGCTCCCTCCTAACAAAACAAAAACATAGTACCACTGATTTTCTGACTTTTCATCAATAGAGTTTTATGACATTAAACAAAATTAAGTTTATTTTTTAATAATTTCATGAAAAACTCTTCAATATATTCGAAATGCTTGGGATGGAGCCACAAGAAAAACAGGTTTGAGAATCAACGGTGTGAGGCAGAGATGGAGATGGATCGATAGCTACTATCTAAAGGCGTCTGGAACCTTGGTGGTTCCGGGGCAGGGGTATGTTTAGAAGAGAGAGCAAAATGTGCGTGATTTCTTCTCCTACTCTTCCTCCTTCTAGAGGGAACAGGGGCCAACAGCATTCCCCTCCCCGAAAAAGTAGTCCACATACCCAAAAATGAGGTTCCTGGGAATTCACCAGTCAAAAATCCAGTTTCCCAGTAGATGTAAAGGACGTATTACAGCACGAGAAACGAGGACAGTACCGTCCAACAAATCTTACTTCTAAAAGAAAATCGTGCAGAATTGTTTTCTTCTCCATCACCATCAGGAACAAATCAGATAAAAATCGGGAGGCAGTATTTGGTCCACACACGATCTGGGGACTCAGATCCCCCACGGGCAATCATCACCACCCCGCACCCGCCCCTCCTCACCTTGTTCGTGAGGTAAGAAGCCAGGTAGCAGGTACAGAACGTGAGACCGACCAGACACTTCTTCATGCACATCTGTTAATTTGCGCCCCTTCCCAGGGACCCCCTCAGAAGCCCCACTGCCGCCACCAGAGCCGGGCCACAGCCCTTGCTGCCCGCCACGTGGCTGCGAGCTCCGCCAATTGGCGCAGCGACCGCCCCCGGTGCCTGCCTCTTAAAGGGGCAGCGCCTCCTCAAGCACTCCCAGGCTCACGGTGGGCGGGGCCAGCTCTCCAGGATGTGAAGGGAGGAATAAGGTTCACTAGGGCTGTGACCACCTGTAGAACAACAGCGGGTAGTCCTTGTAAAAAGGTAGAAAATGGTATAAGAGGGGGAGAAAAGCAGCTGACAGAACAATTCACAACAGTCTATTAGCACTGAAAGAAAAATGTTCAGAGCTAGCCCACTGAATCCTGAGCAAACTAAATGAAAAGAAATCCACTTAGATATATTTACATATTAAAATTCACATTTTTATTGTATTAAAAATATCAACATATAATTTGCTATATAACCATTTTAACCATTTTTAAGTGTATTGTAGTGTTAATTACATGCACATTGTTGTGCAACAGATTTCTAGAACTTTTGCATCCTGCTAAACTGAAACTCTACACCCAGGAAACAATTTTTCCCAACCCCTCCCTGCTTCCCCCCCACCCACCCCCAACGGTCCCCTGGGAATGGGAACTACCATTCTATTTTCTTTCTACTGCTGGGATACCTTATCTGAATGCAATCAAGAATATATATTTTATTAAAAATTATTCTCTTTATCTTTTATAGTCAGAACATTCAGTTCAGTTCATTCGTGTCCAACTCTTTATATCAATTTAAAAAATAATTGTGCAGTAAAGGGAACAAAACAAAATATTTGTTGTTAGAAAATGGCAACCAGCAATTCCCTAGCAGTCCAGTGGTTTGGACTCCAGGCTTTCAATGCCAATGGCCCAGGTTCAGTCCCTATTGGGGGAACTAAGATCCCACAAGTCACACGGTGCGGTCAAAAAAAGAAAGAAGGAAAATGGCAATGGGTTGCATAGGGTTCAAAAATCACTGTGTCCCAATTAAACCTAACCAACCTATAACACCCCACTCTAGAAAACTTAGGAAAATTCTGTCATCACTAAACATATAATAGACTTTCCTACCCTTATACCTAGTTTTATGCTGTTCATTCCAGCTAAACTAGCTTTATAGCTTCTCTCCAAATCGTTTGTCTAATTTGGTAGCACCTCCTCCATGCAGCCTTTCCAGATTTCTCCAACCAGCAAAGAATCCTGAAACATTCACTGTCTATAGCTGTCATGTGGCAATTAATCATGCACTCTTTTGAGACAGAAGTGTTGTATTGTCATTCAACATTGTTATGTGAATATGTTATCTCTCCAACTATATCTCATAGTTTTCTTCTTCTCCCACAGGACTTTAGCAATGTTTTAAGTAGTTATTGAATATTTGTTGATATGCTTGAATTTACTTTCAAAATTGACAACTAATTTCAATAATAAAGAGTAAAGAATTTTAATTCTGTTCCATTTAGAGACTGAAGAATCTGCTGACTCCATGTGCTTACTGCTAAGTCACTTCAGTCGTGTTCAACTCTGTGCGATCCCATAGACAGCAGCCCACCAGGCTCCCCTGTCCCTGGGAGTCTCCAGGCAAGAACGCTGGAGTGGGTTGCCATTTCCTTCTCCAATGCATGAAAGTGAAAAGTGAAAAGTGAAAGTGAAGTCGCTGAGTTGTGTCCCATTCTTAGCGGCCCCATGGACTGCAGCCTACCAGGCTCCTCCGTCCATGGGATTTTCCAGGCAAGAATACTGGAGTAGGGTGCCATGTGCTTAGGGAGTACAAATTCTAGACTAGCTCATCTCAGCTGAGCACCAGTGAGTTTATCAGCAGAGATGATAGGAGTAAAAACTGAAACTAAACCTTTTAAACATTGTACTTATTCCACTTCACAGCAAAATGCCCATTATCCCATACAAGAACTCACTATTTAATAATATAGGACCAAACAAAAAAAAAAAACAAGTAACATGCAACAACATGCTGTTGTTGGTAAACCACATTTGTCCTATTAATAACATTTGAAAATATAAGTTGTAAATACTGTAAATTTCCATCTTCCCTTTTAAGGAGCACATGGTTGATGGCATCAAGTCATATACCTTAACTTGAGACACAACCATTATGATTGTTAACTCACAAACTGTTCTAACCTGGAATTCCAACTCAGGATAAAGAAACTTCCCTTGTCCCCACAGCCTGCCCTCTCTCTTCCCCGTCTGAAGTAAAGCCTGAGTGTCCTCTGAGACTATTCATTTCTGTCTGGTGTGCAAGGCAGAGGAGCCAGCTGGCACGCCTTGCTTTGTCCAGCGCATCTACCAAAACGTGACTCCTGCTATAAGGCTGTCCTCTGACATCTCTACCTGTCCCTAAGATTCCGCAGCATCTACCGACCTTTCTGGGTTACAGTCTGAACATTTTCTGAAGACCAGCACGTACTCACACTCTTCCATTCCACCCCAAGCCCTGCCGTCTTGCTGGGTAATTTCAAGGTCTACGTGGATCACCCATCTAACATCCTGGCATTTTACCCTGCTCCCTTAAGCTTCCCGACCTCGTCCTCACCACTGTTTCACTGTGATTTCCTCTGATCTGAGAATAGCCAGTATCTGCTTTACCCCTAAAACACTTTTAAACGATTCATTCACACGCTCTTTCTCTGAGGTAAAGTGTAACCATTTCAAAGTGTAAAACTCAGTGGCAATGTACAGATTCACAATACTGTCCAACTATCAACGATAACAAGTTCCAAAACCGCTTCATCACGCCAAAGAAAACCCTTTACCCCTTAACCAATCACTCCTCGTTTGCCTCCTCCCAACCCTGCTCCCTGGCAACTACCAGTTTGATTTCTGTCTTCATAGATTTACCTATTCCGGATTTTTCCGGTCACGTTTAGAAAAGCTGAACCAAAACGTTTATTACGCAGTCTTATTTTTGCTCCATGTTACGTAACACATTTTACAAAATTTCACACTCCTCGCCCCGCCTCCTACCGACAACTGTAATAAAAACAAAACCCGACCGTTTCCTTCTATCTCTCTTCTGTAAACCTGACATATTCTGTCTCCCATCTCATCCCAGTTTAGAATCCACGCGGGGAAATAATGAATGAACAGAGAGTCTGTTCTGCTTGTTTTACAGTCCACGCACTCTGATTCCGTTTAACTTGATCCAGCTGCCCTCTCGCGCAGCCAAAGACGTGGTTCAGGGTCACCGTAGAGCTTGGCCAGAGGAAGCCACACCCGGCATCTGCCCTGGTAGGAAAGAGCGACAGTGACCACCAGCCTCCGGCCAGAGCAGCGACCGGAAGTGCGGCCCTCTGGGGCGGAGAAAGGTGACCTAACGCGGAGCCCCGGTAGGTGGCCAATCGGAAGCGAGCGTACCGGCGTAAAAGGCGGAAGAGAAGCGGTCTAGTTCCGGACGCGGCCGCCGCCGCCGCCATCTGTCATTTGAGCTCCGGCACCAGCACCCTGCCGTCCCAGCCCTCCCGCCTGTCTCCTCGGCGGAGCTGCTTCCCGGTCCTTCCACCTCTCTGCTCTGTTCTCGTCGCTAACTTCTTCCCCTACATGGATCTGGTCAGAGTGGCATCCCCTGAGCCCGGGCCAGCAGCGGCCTGGGGACCCAGCAAGGTGAGTGGCAGTCGGGGCTGACGCACCTGCCGTAGCCTCCTGGACGGGTCCTCTCGGAGGACCCGGAGAGGATGGCAGGCGCCGAAGCGGCTCCCCAGGCGACTTGGGAAGTTTTGGGCTGAATACCAACCGACAGGGAAAGGGAGGACGGGCGGCGGGGCTGCGGGTGTTGGGGAGAGAGAGGCAGGGAAGGGGCACAGGCGACCAGAGGCCACCCCGGTTTGGAGTCTCCGTCTAGTTGTGCACCTTGGTTTCTGAACCCCCGTGGCATGTATTTGGGCTGGACTCGCTTAGAGATGCTGACGTTTGAGGGAAGGCAAGCACCAACTTGTTTTTCTCCAGCCAAATGAGTCAGCCCAATTATTCACAGAAAGCCAGACGGAAAGGTGGCTGAGGAAGCTGTTTTCTTAACTTGTCAAGTGTGGTCATCCTACTTGGGCAGTTTGTTGTTTTTGAAGTAGTAAGTTTAGGAGATAAGTCCACGCGCACCCTTCCTCTCCTCCAGGCTAATGCTCAAGTGTTTACAAACTGAGATGGTTGTGTCTGAGTTTTAACGTTTATGCTTTTTCCTGTAATGGCCAACTGAAATGCTCATTTAACATTTGGTTTCTGATTTCGGGCTGCTGCTTTTCATGATACTTTCATTAGAAGGATGAAAAGATTCTTTTGCCACTTTATGGAGGGTTTTCTTGAAAGCAGAAGTAGGTCAATTGAGATTTTGTGTTCCTCAAATTAAAGTTGTGAAGGAATCCAACTTTTTTAGTTTCCTAATTGTTCATTTTTAAAAAATAAAATGGACATTTACCAACATATTAATTTAAGGTGTACAACATAATGATAACATAATGTACAACATAACGATACATGTATACATTGCAAAATGCTCACCACAGTAAGTCTAGTTAGCATTCAGGATTACATTTTGTTTCTTGTGATGAGAACTTTTAAGATTTACTCTGTTAGCAACTTTCACATATACAATACAGCATTATTAACTAGTCATTCTTTATAGTACATCTCATGCCTTATTTATTTTGTTAATTGGAAGTTTCTATCTTTTGACCACCTTTACCCATTTCACCGACTTCTTTACATGTTCACACAGAACATCTGTTCCATTTAAAGGGTCACTCATTAATCTTATTAGTAATATTTTCATACCAGGTCTTAACAAAAAGTGGGGGAAGTATGAGCTATTAAGTACTGTAAAGGAAATTTTAATAAAAGTTCTCATACAACCGTAAGGAGAATCTAGGATATTTAATTGGCAAATGTGGTTACATCTGTCTTTTACATTGTTTATTTTTTTCCTGTCAAAGCTTTGTTTACAAGGTCAAGATCAGTAGATGTAAAAGAACAAATCATTAGAAAGACACTAATAAATATATACTATACATGTTAAAATTCTCCAGGTAAGCTTGTAAAGCTTATAAAAATGTCAGATGAGACAAACTTTGCTCAGAATACCTCAGCTCAGAACAAACTTCACTTCCAAAACTAATTCCATAATAAAATATTTGACATCAGTCATATTTTCATTTAAGTGTGCATCATCAGAACTATAAAATATCATTTTCATCTTGCAATAAAAGATCATCTTGGGGTTTACTGATGTTCTGTTGAGAAGACAGCATTTTCATGGGGGAACCAATAGAAATACACTGCAGGTATCACACTGCAAGTATCATTTCCTTCTCTAACCTCTTGGAAGATGGAAGTGATTATAGAAACCTTTGTGGAGTAAGTGGAGATTTGAGGAAAACCTTGGAAAATGGAAAGAATGTTAAAGGCTAATGATTCTCAAAACTTTTCCATCAGGACTTTTTTATACTCTTAAAAACCATTGAGAACTCCAAGAACTTTTGTTTATATTGGTTATATTGATTGATATTTGTCATATCAGAAATTAAAACTGAGATATTGAAAAACTTTATTAAGGGATGTAAATCATGATGTTTATATAAATAATATGTTTTACAAAAAAAAAGCTGTTTTCCAAAATGAAAAATTAGTGAAGTAGTATTTTGGATTTTTGCAAATCTCTTTAATGTAGTAACTTAGTAGAAGACAGCTGGATTTTCATAGCTCGTTTTTCTTCAGTGCATTGCAGTATGTATCAGTTGAAGTATATGAAGAAAATCCATCCTTACAAATAGGTGGATTTTAGCAGGCATAATTGCAGATGGGTAATAAGAGCATGGTAGACACACTGAGAATGAACTGAGTTAATCTTTAAAAATGCACATTAAAAAAATGTTATTCAAGTATAGATGATTTACAGTGTTGTGTTTAATTTCTGCTGTACAGCAAAATGTTCTTTTTTATGTTCTTTTCCATTATGGTTTATCACAGGATATTGACTATAGTTCCCTGTGCTACACAGCAGGACCTTGTTGTTTGTGCATCCTATATATAGTAGTTAAAATTCACATTCATATTCTAAACCCACTACCTTTGAAATTTTTGGAGAACACAGTTCACAGGCACTCATAGCCACAAGAGTGCTGCCGTCATATCTGATACAGACTCTGGAAAACTCTACACTCTTGCGAGAATGAGAGTGGGAACTTTTTTAGAACTATTATGAAAATAATTTTGACCTCTTAGACACCCCGGAAGGGACTTGGGGGTCCCCAGTTACAAAATGCCAAGCTGCTGTTATGAGCAATGAATTTTAGGGAATATTCCAAGAAGGGAGAAAGGACATACTGTACGCAAAAGTGAGGAAGTGTGTAGCTCTGTTGGAAAGAGCTGTAACAAGTGGATTAGTGGTACTCCTCAGAACTGTTAAGGTCACCAAAAAGGAGGAAAGTCTGAGAAACTCACAGCCAAGAGGAGACTAAGGTGACATGATGACTAAATGTTATGTGGTATCTTGGATGGTATTCTGGAATAGAATAGAGACATTAGGGGGAAGCTAAGGAAATCTGAATGAAGTATGGGCTTTAATTAATGATTGAGCTTATTAATTGTGACACATGTACAGTATTTACACGGAGATGCTGGGTATAGGGATTCTGGCGACTCTACAGTCTTGGTGATTTGTTGTTGTTGTTACTCGAAAAATACTCTAAAATTGAAAGTTAAAAAAGTAGTGTTGTTGTATAGGCTCACATCACATTTTTCAGAAATCCTTGTTTTGAGAAGTAAAATTACCCGCTTAAATATTTTGCCTAGATTATGTCTTCCAGCTGCATGAGCAGAAAAGGAACTTTCCTGTGAGTTATGGTTCCCTTGACTGGCTTCAAGTTGAGGACAGAATTTTTGTTATTATGTACCTCCTTCGTGTTTGCTGATTTTTTTTGTTTTTTGTTTTGCTTTAAAGTTGATTCTTTCCCTGTAGTTGTGTGCAGTAAAATCTTTAAAAAGAAACAAAAAGCAGGATGGGCAGCTTGTGATGCATCTTGAAGAGTAGAAGGAAGGGGGAATGATTTCCCTCCCATCTGCAGCCAGCCAGGTGTGGGAGGACGGTAACTGTGAAGACCCCACATTGCTGCATTCAGTGGTTGCAGTTTCCCAGGAGAGGAAAACAGGGTAGGTCAGGGGTCCTCAGCGAACAGGAGGCAGGGAGCTAATGATGGGCTTGGTAGATGTCACGTAAAGCAGAATAACTAACTGGAAGTGGTTGGAGTTTCCCATCAGATCTTGATGCCCTGGTGAGTTTAATTTGTTGAAAGCAGTAGTGGGAAATGATGTCGGATTGCTTGGGTAGAACAAGGGCCTTTTACTCTTATCTCCTTAAACATTTGACAGAGGGAGCCGACGACTTCCTGAAGAATCGAAATATGACAAAAGAAGATTCCCCTCCATTCACCCTATAGTGCCCGTTTGGAGAAGGGGCCCCAGTGCCTTTTCTAATCCCCCCTTGGGATGGTGACCACGGAGCCTGTGGAGAGCTACCATGCCTGGCAGCTGTCCCTCACAGCCTGGAACATTTTAAGGAGGGATTTTGGGCTGCTGGTTTGAAGATGTGATTTCAAAGTATAGAAGTTGGCAGACTTTCAGAAATCTTTGCTTATTTACCCCACACAAGGAAGAAACCTCAGTGTGAGGTGGCCCGGCTGAGCTGGCCAGCAGGGGTGCAGAGAAGTCCAGCTCTAGAGCCTCGGGCTCCTAGGAGTGCGGTCAGTAGGACTGAGCAGTCCTGGTGTCTTGTTGGTGCTCTCAGTCTCTGCTCGTTTCCCTTTCCCATTCAGTCTGTCTTGGAAGTAGGTAAATCTCTGCCTCCAAAATAACACAGTGACTGCCTTTCATCATTTACCTCTCTGAGAGATTGTCCACAGACGTCTTAACATCTTAGGAGAATTAATTGACTGCTAGCTAGAGACTAGAAGCCTGAGAAGTGGGTGGGCAGAGGGGCTGACAGCACTGTGGGGAGGAGGACTTTAACCTAGGAGCGGTGTAGAAAGAAATCAGACCTCTCCAGCCTAGGGACACCGTGGCAGTTCCTTGACATATCCCTAGGTTTCCTTTTGATGCCTGTTCAGTAAAGAACTCGAATGCCTCTTTAGGTCTGAAGCCCTATGCTGGACTCTGGCTAAAACACTTACCATCACATGCTATTCTATATTAGACTCTCAGGAGTGGTAGTGGTTAAGAAATGTTTGGACTTTATCTTGAAGGCAATGGGAAACATTAAAGCAATAAAAGGACTTTAATAAGGAAACTGAGCCAGTCAAATCTACATTTTAGAAAAACCATTGTGTTGTGGTGTGGAGAGTGGAAGCAAACAGAAGGCAGAGTTAGGAGGCTCTTACAGTGAGTAACCCAGCGATGGGAGGATGACACCTCAGAAAGGGGATAGAGATCAAGTTCAGGAGATACTTAGACCTCTTATTAGTGTTAATGGTCTTAATCACTGGACTGTCATGACTATGATGGAGTCATTTGCTGCTGCTCAGTGAAGCTTCTCCCCTCAAAAATTAGAAAGTGTGAAATAAAGCTGCAGTTTGTACACATTGCAGAGGGGCTGAGATGGTGATGCCATTGAGGAGGGCTGACTGGCCAGCTGTTCTTGAAGAGTCTCACAGAATACTACTTTGCTCTAGTAATAATGTTTCAGGAATCCATTTCTCAACTTCTAAAGTTCGGAAGTATAGGGTTCATTGTTTGTCACTGCTGGGTTTTTTTGTTTGTTTGTTTTAGCTTATCCCAGGCTACCTTGAAAGGGGCTGCCATATACTATTTAATTGTTGAAGACTTACTGCTTAAATTAGAAGGAAGTGTAGCTTCTAAGTGGGCTTTGAATTGTGGTAGTTGGTATAGCCTGTTCCTCTAAGAGAATCTACCCAGGAAGCCAAATTATAAGTGGAAGGTGAGCAAAGTATAAGTTGCTTGGTGAGCATGATATCAGAACAAGGGGGCATCACATGAACTCAGTGGCTAGTCAGGTGATGCTGGCGTAGCCTGTGCTCCCCTCCACTATAAGGACAATCCCACCAAGCAGGCTGGGAAGTGCTCTTGGCTGTCATAGTCTAGGTGTGTCTTTGATTAGATTTGAGCTAGGAGCTATTTTTACCTTCAAGATGATTTCTGCAAAAAACTAAACATTCCTTTTGAGTTTATTTAACTCCTTAATTCTCAAAAGATAACCTTATTTCCAAGTTTGGAAGTCACTTTAATTTCATTATTTTAAATTGCCTTTTTTTTTTTTTAAACAGTGTCCATGGGCTACCCCTCAAAATACAATATCTTGTTCTTTGTCTGATGTAATGAGTGAGCAGTTGGCTAAAGAATTGCAGTTGGAAGAAGAAGCTGCTGCTTTTCCTGAAGTTGCGTAAGTAAAAGTCACAAAGAATCTATTTGATCTAGCAACTGACCATAGCCAAGTCTTAGGATTTGATTAGTGATTGTCATGACAAATGAGTCAGAAATTTAGAAAAGCAGTGCAATAGAAGGAGCACCGTTTTAGGAGTTCACTGATACTTGGGTTTTGGTCCCAATTTTGTGACTAGTTTTCAGTATTATCTTGGGCAAACTGCTCAGTTTCTCTGGGTTTCAGTTACTGCAGCAGTTGAACTCTGTTATCAAATAGATTAACAAATAATAATCAAATAGATTGATTAACAGTTTTGATTAAGTGTTTGTAGTTTGTCTTTCCATGTATACGTCATCTCCTTTGATCAGAACACAGAACAAATGAATTTGGAGTCTGCTTGGTTCTTATGATAGGCCCTTTAGCTTTCGGTTTCTTAAAGCTCCCTTAATCCTGTTGGGTGCTCTCACAGGTGCCTGCTGTTGGTCAAAGGGCAGCTGGGCAAGAGGGGGTGAAGGGTTTGGTAACGTTCTTCCATTGTTTCTTCAATACAGTGTTAACACTGAAAAGGCACATCTCACCCATAATTGGTAGCATCTGTTGACACCAGCACATTATATTAGTCTATATTGCCTTATTTTGAATAGTGTTGCTGAAGGACCATTTATTACTGGAGAAAACATTGACACTTCCAGCGACCTAATGCTGGCTCAGATGCTACAGATGGAGTTTGACAGAGAATATGATGCCCAGCTTAGGCGTGAAGAAAAAAAATTCAATGGAGATAGCAAAGGTACTATGACCTTATTGTGACAGCCCCATTGGGTGGTAGGAGATGCTTGTATGGGCCCTAAATAAATCTTCAACTGTTTTTGCCTTTTAAGTTTCCATTTCCTTTGAAAATTATCGAAAAGTGCATCCTTACGAAGACAGTGATAGCTCTGAAGATGAGGTTGACTGGCAGGACACTCGTGATGACCCCTACAGACCAGGTATCAGGGCTTTGACCTTCTGGGGGCATAGAATGGGGAGACAGGAGGACTAAGTATTGTATATTTTTCTTTGACTCTCATTTGGTAATTTATATTAGATTCAGATATCTTTTTCAGACAATAGTGAATGCAGCAATTTAGTCTCTGCTATTTTTACATACTTGACTTGTCTTAATCACCTTTAGCAAAACCAGTTCCTACCCCCAAAAAGGGTTTTATTGGAAAAGGAAAAGACATCACCACCAAGCACGATGAAGTAGTATGTGGGAGAAAGAACACAGCCAGAATGGAAAATGTAAGTTACAGAAGGGGTTCCCCTGAATCATAAATATCCTAAAGTTTTATTAGGATAAGTTAGAAACATAGGATTCTAAATACACTATCTTAAGTTTCTAAAAATATCCTTCATCCTTTCTAGAGATATTTTAGAAGACAGTATAGCAACACCATGGAAACTCAGCCACTGATGAGAATATATTGTACCTCAGAATAAAATTCTCTAACAATATTAAGAAAACTAGTTTGATTAACATTGATTCTAAAATTAAGAAACTCTTCTTATGAAAGTAACGTTCTTCAGTGTCTTAGTTTTCCATGAAATACCCAAGAAACATTACCATGGCGATTGGAGGGTAACATTGGGAGGTGGAAACCCTTCCTACTGTACACCCTGCTGTAATTTTTGAATTTTTTATCTTGTGCCTACGCCTGCAAAGTCAGAAACAAAATGTGATTTTTGAAAAATAGAAAAAATGGCATTTTTTTCTTCCTTCACAAATATCATGGTAAATATAAAACATTTAGACTTCAGAACAAAAATTCTTGTTAAACATATTACTAAATTCTAGAAATAATCTAGATCTGACTCTAGAACAACTCTGTCCAGTATAATTTTTTGTGATAATACCACACACTGTGTGTACCAGTGCTGTCTAATATGGTAGCCATATTTGACAACTGAGTACTTGAAATTTGGTACAACTGAGGAACTGAATTTTTAATTTTATTTTAATAATTTAAATGTAAACATCCACATGTGGCTAGTGGCTTCCATATTGGGCTTAATTGTCATGGTGTGAGCATAGCTTGCTGTTTTATCCTACTCTTCAAAAATAATTGTGAAATTGGTTTTTTTTTTGGTAAGACTTGGTGTGATTTCAAAATATAACATATCCATTTCAAAATATAACATATCCTTTGATATAAAAGCAAAAGTTCAGAGCATATGCTAAAATACCTTAGTTTTTAGATGTGTTTGGATGTTTTCTATGCATAAAATAAACCCTCCCTTCCTTTGGGATGAAATTTCTTTAAAAAGCCTTATTTCCCTTTCTGTTGAGCTCACTGCTGAGTTATTTTGGTTTTTCCTCTAATGTCTATGGATTCTGCTTTCATAGCATTATCATCTATTGAGTAGGGAACCTAACTAATCCAAGTAAAACTGTTTATCTCTGTCCCATGTTAAAGTATTCAGATGCTGATTTTTCTTTTCCATTTTGGCAGTTTGCACCTGGGTTTCAGGTAGGAGATGGAATTGGAATGGACTTAAAACTATCAAACCATGTTTTCAATGCTTTAAAACAACATGCCTACTCAGAAGAACGTCGAAGTGCCCGCCTTCATGAGAAAAAGGAGCATTCTACTGCAGTAAGTATTCTTACGTTTAATGGAAAGATCCATATTGGAAAACTTCATGTTTGGAGGAAAAAACAAGACAAAAGTTCATGTTTGGTATTTTTTCATGAGATTGACTTTTTAAATCAAAGATGTGAATAAAACCCAAGTAGCTTTGCCATTTGACTTTCAGATTTCATGTAATGGTTATTAATCAGTTACTCAAGACTAGCCTTTCAGTGGTCATAATTAATTTGGACTACGTTCCTTTCATTGCATATGATAAATTGTTTTCTGTCATGACATATTTATAATAACATAATGGTTTATAATGTTTTAATTAATGAAGTTAGTGTCTAGTATCTTGAGAATAATTTTTAAACTTTTAGAAAAACAGAACTAATGGTAGGTACATTAGGAGAGCTATTTAAAGTTTGGAGATAAAACTTTGACTAAGCTAGAATCTGATTTTTAGTAGTTGTTTTAGATATTCACTTTCAGAGACAGTAGAGTTATAGGAATGGATGTTATCTTAACAGTCCTCTTTTAAGAGCCTGTTATATATACATCTAAGTAAATGAACAATAAAAGTTTTAAAAATGTGTATTTTGAATGTTGGATATTAGAAATGGCTCAGAAAATGTTTTGTGATTTCCAGTCATTTTCACTTACAGCACTTTATCTTTTGCAGGAAAAAGCAGTTGATCCTAAGACACGTTTACTTATGTATAAAATGGTCAACTCTGGAATGTTGGAGACGATCACTGGCTGTATTAGTACAGGAAAAGAATCTGTTGTCTTCCATGCATATGGAGGAAGGTAAATGAGCAGAAAACAATACCATGATATAAACCAAAGCTTAGTCCCTTGTTCTGAATTTACATAAGATCAAAGTTTAAAGCGTTATTTTAGGAAGTCTCAGCAATATAGGGACATAAGAAGAAAAACACAGTCAAGGGAGTTCCCTAGTGGTCTAGTGGTTAGGATTCGATACTTTCACTGTTGTGGCCTAGGTTCAGTCCCTGATCTGGGGGACTGAGATCCTGCAAGCCTCGCCGTGTGGCCAAAAAAAAAAACAGTCATCCCAATTCTACCATCAAGAGAGAACCAGTAATAATTTTGTGTAGACTCCTCCAGTCTTTTTTCTATGAACATATTATTTTTCATATTATTGTAATTGTTCTATATCATACAGGCAGCTATAGTGGCATAGCAAAATTTGACCCTGAGTTTGATTCAAAACTTTAGTCTATGGGACTCTGATACCAAGTTGGGAGGGTTATACTTAAATATCTTTAAAGCTTTTTTTTGTCATTTTAGATGTTACCTACTTTACTTTTGTTACGAGATCTTAGTCGAGTAAAGGATGGCATGAGGAAGAGAAAACATTTTAAACGTGGAGCCTGTTGAGAGAATGTGCAAACCAGGAATATGATGTCATCTGGTTACTTAGCTTTGAAGTCTTACTAGTTCAGCAAGGCTTACTAGCTCAGCTAATCCTTTATGTTAGCAGTGTTTATAAACAAAATTGTTAAAATAGATTACAGATTATTCTCGTTATTTTTAGCTTTAGAAGGTATTTATTATATACTTAAAGGGATTCAAACAATTACTGCTCAAGTACTTGCCTTTGGTTTTCTTATTTAACTTGTTTCCCTTTCTAGATGTGACATACACATATAATCATGTATTGAATTACACTAAGTTCCAAAATGAAAGGGATGAAAATGAATGTTAGGTTAAAATGACTCAACATTTTTTAAGCAATGTGATCTGGAGCAGTCTACTAAACTTACTTGAAAACTCACCCTCCCTTCATAGGATTTTAGTTGGGGTGATTGAGATCGTATTTGATTATACTTGGTATAAATTACTCTTAATAAACCTTTTTTTTTTTTTTTACTCTAAGCTCTGTTGCCCTCTTTCCAAATTTCAGCTGAGGGTTCCCTGAGATCAGGCAAACATAACTTAATGGCACAAATTATTTTAAAATGAAAAGTTCCTCACAATAGAAATTAAACTGTACAAAAAGGATTAAAATGAAAGTAGCCTTCATCTTACCAGCTGTGGCCCCCACAGGTTTTTCCTCTAAAGTTTACCACTATTAATAGTTTTTAGTCTAGTCTTCTAGAAGTTTTTATCAGCATCTTTTTTTTCAATTAATATATCTCTCAAGTCCTTCTAGTTTACTGGTTTGTATCATACCATTTTTATAGTAGAACATTCCACTCTACGAATATACAGGAATATCTTTGTACATAAGCTTTGCTATGCTTTTGCAAATAAATCCTTAAGCTAAATTCCTAACACTTGGAATTGCTGGGGCAAAGACTACATGCATTTTCCCCCTTTCTGTTAAACAGTGGAAGGCCTTACTGAAATGAGAGTACCAGATTTTGCTGAGCTGGCTGTTATATCAATCAGTGTTTCTTGATTTCTGTTATTAAAATTTTTTAAAAACTTTTTCTTATGTGTCACACCAAAGGCCAGAAATCTTAAATTTGTTTATTTTTTAATAGTGGAACAAATACACTTTTCCCTATGAGCTAGTTAGATCTGCAGGTTGCACAATTCTAGGTTTTGCCAAATTGCCCAATAAGACAGTTAACCAGTTTATGCCACCACCAGTAAGCAGTATGAACCTGTTTCCCTCATTCTCATCAGTGCCTAGTCTTATCAAACTTAATATTTTTTTCTCAATGTAAAAGATGGAAAGTACCTTTTTAGTGTTTTGGTGTGCATTTATTTAGGATGATTAGGATTTTTTTTTTTCCACATGTATTGGCCACTTGGGTTTCTTTTTCTTGCCATTTTCCTTGTTTATTCTTTCTCCATTTTCTGTTCAACTTAATGATCTTTGATAGAACAAGTGGGCTCCCTTTGCTTATTGTGGAATTGATATTATAATCTATACTTTGGCATTTGTAAGTTAGTAAAGCTAGAGAGCATTTGGTTTTCAATAGCTGAGAGTAAATATATTTTAAAGTATAAGTTAGTTTCCTCTGCTACATAACGAATTACCACATATATAGCAACTTAAAACAACACCTATGTATTATCTTACGGTTCCTGTTGATCAAGTTCAGGCATGCACGGCTTAGCTGGGTTCTCTGCTCAGGGTCTCCCAGGACTGCACTCTTGCGTGTCAGCTGGGCTGTGTTCCTTACCGGAGCATGAGGTCCTCTTCCTTAGGCGCAGTTCAGTTCCTTGTGACTATAGGACAGAGGTCTCCACCTTCTGGTTGCCTGCCAGCCAGGCACTGCTCTGAGCTACTAGAGGCCCCTGTAAGTTCTAGTCATGAAGCCCTTTTGTACAGCAGGTTGCATCTCAGAATAATCAGGAAACTCTCTGCCTTGGGTCTACTGAGTCTTAGAGGACGGAAGATAATTCTGGCAATGACTGTACTATCACTTTTGCTGTAATCTGCTCAGGGGAGGGGCTTATACAGGCAAGTACACCAGGGACTGGGATCTTGGGGACCCTTTTAGGTCCTGCCTGCCACAGAGCTCTTCTGGGTTCTGTCATGCTCACATTGACCAAGTAATCAACAGTTATTTGAATAGTAACCTGCTAGATTTTTTCAGGAAATAAGTGTATAACATGTTTTCTACTCTCAAAGAGCTTATGGTATATTCAAGAGGAGAACATTACAGTAAGAACTGGTAAAAGTTGTACAGAATGTAACATACATAGGTTGGTCTTTTTTAATACATATGTGTCTTTTTAAAAAGATTTTAAAAGTACTATTCATGATTGTGACTGTCTCTCAAGAGTTGAAATGGGGAATGAAACTAACTACCACAGGTGGTAATCAAAGGAAATTTCACCTTTATTTGTAAAGTTTAATTCTTTAAAAAAAAAAAAGTGGAGGAGGGAGTGCTGAAAATGGGAGGATTGAAATTTAGACTATGAGATTAGACAGAAAATTAGAAGTTACATATTTAGAGGTAATAAGATATAAAATTGTGTAAGCAAACCAGAAATTGGTAAGGAGGACCTTAAAAGCTCATCAGAGGGTTGTGTAATTTACCGAGAAACATGGAAGCTTTTTTTAGTAGGAGAATGACAAGATGAGTCTTATAAATTAGATTCTATCCTGGAGACCTTGCAAATGAGGAATCTCCTCAGTAGTATTTTTGATAGGGCCTCATCTACCTATGGTTAAATTGTTTCAGTGACAGAGAACTTATCTCAAAATCCAGAGATGTCTAAAACATCTTTAAATTATCATTTCTTCCTTGGAGAGAATCTCTGTCCTGTCTCACTGAAAACTGGTTCGTTCATTCACCAAGTGTTTATGCAGCTACCATGTTCCAGGCATCTTCTGTGTACTGGGGCTATAGCAATGACTGGTACAAGGGAGGTCCCTGCTTTCATAGACTACTTCTTCCCACCCCTCCCTCCAATCCCCTCCCAAGACTATCAGATAAGTGCCATGCAAATAGATAAAACAGGGTGATGTCATAGTGACTGGGTGACTGCTTTTTATCAGTAGGACTGGGAAACCTCTGATGAAGTGACATTTAAACCTGGATTTGAATGACACACCTGGATTCAGTATCACATATCAGAAGGAAGAACATCCAGACTAAAGAACAGCTGGTGCTTTCAGACAGGTGTAAGCTTGGTATCTTTGGGAGATTAAGAAAGCCAGTTTCCCTGGAGTGTAGTGTGTGAGGAGGAGCCAGAAGGCTGGAGAAGCAAAGGGTGGATCAGGCAACACTCTGTAAGTCAGGGTAAGGAGTCTGATTTTTCAGTGCAGTGAGAACCAAAGCTCAGATTCGAATCTCATTTTCAAAGGATTACTCAGATTGCTGTGTGGGAAATGAATTCTAGTCAGGCAAGAGAAGAAACGGGTCAGTTAGAAAGTTGTGGTGATAGTTGAGAGATGACTTTGGTCAGACTAACAAGTGATGAAGGTGAAGAGTAGGAGACTGCTGGTGTGTGTTTGGAAAGTGAGAGTGGACAGTCTGTGCTGTGGGGTTGGCTGCGGGAAGGGAGAGGGACTCCAGGCAGACTGCAGCCTATTTTAAAGTGTATGAAAAAAAAAAAGGTAAAAAATTCATTAAGGAAATTTGGATAAACTTTGGGCAAGTGTATAGGTCTTCATTGTTCAAGTTTAATTCCATAGTCATTAAATGAAGATTATATTATGGGTTGTTGAAAACTGTTGACAATTTATTTGAAAGTGTGTCTTATTAAAAAAACTAAAAGCTAGGGTTTTCTTAAGACCTAAAACATGGAGGCTTAAAAAAAACAAAACACCCCAAGGCTTCCCTTCTCAGAGAAGATAGATCTACTTTCATGTCATAAAATCTTTTATTTTGAAGTTGTTTTTTACCTGGCAACCGACACTGACTTAATGTTTGTTTCTTCCACTTAGCATGGAGGATGGAAAGGAAGATAGTAAAGTTATACCTACAGAATGTGCCATCAAGGTATTTAAAACAACCCTTAATGAGTTTAAGAATCGTGACAAATATATTAAAGATGATTTCAGGTTTAAAGATCGCTTCAGTAAACTAAATCCGCGTAAGATCATCCGCATGTGGGCAGAAAAAGAAATGCACAATCTTACAAGGTAAAGAAAATCATTGTGCTGGAAGTCATCTTGGGTGATCACCTCTTTGTATTAAGTCTACCAGCCTGGCAAAAACACCCATGCTTTCTTTTAAATTCATTTGTAGAAAGCATGAAAGGCCTTGAAATTCTAGTATTTAAGGAGGGCTTCTATAAGAAAGCATTTCCATGCATATAACCTGAATTCGTACGCATAGGATGAAAAATCCATTTTGTTTTTTCTTTTCCTCAGTAAAGTTTGAGGGAAATTAAGTCATTTTCTACTAAAGCTATTTTGTCATATATCTAAATGTTATCTTTTCCAGCTTCCAGTTAGGCATATTATAAATAATAATTTCCTTTTTTGTTTCAGGAAAGGTTTATCCCATCTAATATTTGTTAATTTGGTGAGGGCAGGATTTTACCAGTCTGATTGCATTTGCTTTAATTTATTAGACTTGTTGCCCAGTTCTCTAAGCAGAATTTATCAAGGAAATTGTTTTGTCAGCCAAGAAATTGACTAATAATCTTTCTTATTTACAAACCTTCCTATATTTGAACTATTAAAAGCTTTTAATTTTAGTTTGATTTTCCTAAAGTTGTTTGTTTTCAAACATAATTACCCATATTTATTAGTTGCAAGTCTTGTATTTAGTAGAGCTTCTAATTAGGATAATTTCCCAAGAGGCCTTTCTGCCCTACAGGCTGTTTTCTGTATTACTAAGATCTCATCACTGCCTTTCTTAACATTTTCCCGTAGCTCCCATAGTCTTGAGTGTAAAGTTCAAAGCTGTTTTGTGACGCGGAGCCAGCCGTTCTCTGTGGGCTCAGCCCGCTTGTCCTTGCTCCCACTCAAGATCCAACTGTGTTGATTTGCACACACACACCCCCACGTGGACTGTGCACCCTGATGCCTCTGCATCTCACAGCAGCTTCCACACCATGCCTCCCCACAGTTTGAACCTGGCCGGTTCCTGTCTGCCCGCTTCTTCCGCGATGCCGCCTACCCGCACCTCTGCCAGGGCCCGTGCCACGCTGTGCTTTTGTCATCTCCTCACTCATCTGTTTGTTTCACCAGGCCACAGGCTCTGTGAGGGCAGAGGCTGCGTCATACTGCCTTTGCATTCCAACATTCCCCAGAGTGGAACACAATGACAGCTCATTGCAGGACCTCGTTAGATATTTGTTGAATGAATGAAATATTCTCTCCTACTGATCTTTACCTTCTTGATCCTTTCTTTCTGTGTAGGATGCAGAGAGCTGGAATTCCTTGTCCAACAGTTGTACTACTCAAGAAACACATTTTAGTTATGTCTTTTATTGGCCATGATCAAGTTCCAGCCCCTAAATTGAAAGAAGTAAAGCTCAGCAGTGAAGAAATGAAAGATGCCTACTATCAAACTCTTCATGTAAGTTGTGCCATACAGGGCATTCAGATACCAATTTTTAAAAATACTTCCTCTAAACTAAAAAAATTCCTAGCAGGACTATTTTAAGGCGTTATAACGAGGACAAACTGAAGTTTGTGAAGGAATGTTAATATTGAAGAGTGGTCTTTCTATCAGTATGCGTGTGTTTTGAGTTGTTTTAGAAAAATCATGGACCAGTGCAGCAAGTGAAGGGTCAGTGTTAGTGACATGGAAGCCAGAAGCTATTCATAAAACTTCATTAAATAAAATTTGATGTTGCTATATTTAGCAGATACAGTGCCTTGTTAGTTTGTATGCCTTCTTGAAACAGTGAAGGAAATAACCGTTAGTGTTGGGAAATTAGAAGGAAGCAGATTCTCTCTCAGTGTAAGGCAGTAATGATCAGAAGATGGTAAGGTGTGGTTTATCCATCTGTGCAGGCATTAGAAGGCATATGTCAGGAGTCTTGAGGAAGCTATTTATGTTTTGGGACAGCAACCAAATTCAGTCTGGGAGACTTCTAGCTCAAGAAACTGCTCCTGATACTGTTATGCCTCTGTTTTGTAAGACTTCCCTGGTGGCTCAGATGGTAAAGTGTCTGCCTACAGTAAGGGAGACCCAGGTTTGATCCCTGGGTGGGGAAGATCCTCTGGAGAAGGAAATGGCAACCCACTCTAGTACTCTTGCCTGGAAAATCCCATGGATGGAGGAGCCTGGTAGGCTACAGTCCGTGGAGTCGCAAAGAGTCGGACACGACTGAGTGAATTGACTTCACTTCTTCTTTTTTTTTTAATTGAATCGGAGAAACATTTTTAGCACAGTGTGTGCATGGAGCTCTCATGTCATGCAGCAGTTGATGTGAATATGAACGTTATCCAAATTAATTTTTTAAGATATGGCTAGAGAGTTAGTCCAGTTTTCTCTGCCTTAAGTAGGAAAACAGTCAACGAAAATCAAGCCTACCTTTCTGGTTTTTTTTGGCCATGGTGTGGCTGGGGAAGAGATGAAGTAGTGATGAACTTCATATTTGATTCTGTTAAAGCTGGGAAACAAACGTTAGTGCTGACTTCTCTAAGGCTAGGGATCACCACCAGTCATATAGTATATATAATATTATGTAATACCACTTAATTTAGAAGACTGTCTCTTTTTCACATGTCTGGCAGGAAGTACTTTTTATCTTGGAGTTGTGTGCACCCCTTGGAACTCTCAGTGAGATGTTTGCCCTTTTATGAAGGGTAAGCCTAGGTCCCCTGGTGACCACAGCTCTCTCACACGTGTGGGAATCCAGGTCTGCCCTTTGGCTTTCTGATCGCATTACTGTCACATGGGTGGGGAAGTAGAGTGTCATATCTCTTCCACTGTTTCATTGTTCTCCCATTGTTCCTTGAGGTTGAAAAAAAAAAGGCACAGCCTTGACTGTAGCACAAAAAAGAAGTTAAGTTCTTTACCCTAGTTTTGCTCTTTCTGGAAAGTATTGGTTGATGTGGATATTTTAGTTTTATGAGTAACTTAGAATGGTTCCTCATGTCCTAAATGTCTGTCCTTTCTCCTCACAGTTGATGCAGCACTTATATAACGAATGTACTCTCGTACACGCCGACCTCAGTGAGTACAACATGCTCTGGCATGCTGGGAAGGTGAGGAGCATTTTGTTCATGTTCAGACTTAATGACTTGATGTAAATGACTGACTATAAAGAAATCACTGTGCTGTGTATTTAAATAGGTCTGGTTGATCGATGTCAGTCAGTCTGTAGAACCAACCCACCCTCATGGCCTGGAGTTCTTGTTTCGTGACTGTAGGAATGTCTCACAGGTGGGAATGTAAATTGTCTTTTTTATGGGTGGGCTGTAATAGATTGAAATATTTTTCTGACTCCTAAGACCAATAAGAAGACACTGTTCTTAGAAGTTAAAGGAAGGGTTTAGTTCCTCTTTGCTTTCACGATAAAGAGACAAAGATTGATTTGTCAGGTCTCATTTTTTGTAAGAATTTGATTGCATGCCTCACATTTGGGCCAATGAATTAAATTTCTGAGAAAGTAAGCTTTATTTTAGTTCTAAATATTTAAGCCGTCAAGTAGACATGTAATCCATGCACAGTGCTTTAAGGGAAGCTGAACTATAGCAACCCTGCATGCTTCCCGCCATTGTTACTAAGAGAGTCTTGCTAGTGGTGTAGTCTGGACACTGTTTCTCTGAGGCAGAGTGAGTAGACAAGGGCAGGTAAAACTCAGTCATCACAGAGTTGAGACACATCTGTTTGCTATTTTCTGAAGGAAATGAATTGTCAGCAACAGATTCAGATAGGAATGTTCTAAATATGATAGAACAGCTTCATTGGAAATAATGTCTGAGTTTAATTCATGAAATTTAGTGATTATTTTGTGTCTACTGAAAGCAATGCCAAGCAATTTTATATATACCACTCATACTTACAGGTTTAGAAGGTGCAGTATGACAGACTTATTATTAAATCCAGAAGATAGCCCACGTGTGTGAGAGGACAGTAAGCAAGTAGAACCTGAGCGCAGTTTTATTTGAGTTGGAAACATCTGCAGCTAAAAAATTATGGAGGGAATTCACCGGTGTCTTACAGTACACTGTTTGCTGTTTCTGAGAGAACCTGGCTGATATCTCTGCTGACTTTCTCATGTTTCTTTACTAGTTTTTTCAGAAAGGAGGAGTAAAGGAAGCCCTTGGTGAACGAGAACTCTTTAATGCTGTTTCAGGCTTAAACATCTCGGCAGATAATGAAGCTGATTTCTTAGCTGAGGTAAGTGTTGTAAGGCTGTTTTTCACCTTGCTGATAGTGGGGAGCTGGATGGAGTAGATAATGAAACCCAGAGCTGAGTTTATCCTCTCATCCCCTCAGAAACAAAATTAATTAGAGATTTTTCTTTTCTTGAGATGTTTTTGATCCTTCCTCAGTCATTGCAGTGGATCTCAGTTCAGTTGCTCAGTTGTGTCCAACTAACTCTTTGCAACCCCATGAGTTGCAGCATGCCAAGCCTCTCTATCCATCACCAACCCCTGGAGTTCACTCAGACTCACTGCCATTGAGTCGGTGATGCCATCCAGCCATCCCTGCCTCCAGGGATGGTCTCTCAAAACTGAACAAAAACCGAAATGTGAAACAGCAACAAATTATTCCCAACAACCTACCAAAGCAGAGAATGATTGTAGAATCTGTTCCAGAAAGCCCCACTGTGACTTGAGTTTGGCCAAGCCATGCTGGAGTCTAAGGCCAGAGGAGAAGTGACGGGAAGTTGGTACGTCTAGCCTTTAGTTCAGGACAGTTACTTGATGTTGCTGCTGCTGAGTCAACTTTGGGATTTCCTTTTTCTTGTTCCCTGAAAGCTGTATAGATTATATCGTAAGACCTATCTGATGCCAGTGGCTAGCTTGATAAAGACACTTAGCATCAATCCTGATAACATAAGTAAAAACATATACATATGTATCACACTGTGATCTGTGTCACACACTGTAATTCTGATTCAAGTCCATTGTCATTAGGAATGTCGTTTTAGGAGAGTAAAAATACCAGTTCAATCTCAAGCATGACTTCTGTGAAGTAGCATTTTGACCAATGTATATATTTTACAGATAGAAGCTTTGGAGAAAATGAATGAAGATCATGTTCAGAAGAATGGAAGGAAAGCTGCTTCATTTTTGAAAGACGACGGAGGTCCACCAGTCTTATATGATGAATAGCACTAATGCCCACTGCTTTCAGTGTTGACACAGTGGTGATTGTCAGCTGCCAATGGCAAATGAAGTTATGGGTGACTTGAAATATCAAAACATGAGGCGTGTACAATGGTGCTTCTGTGCTTTTTTCCCCTTGTAACCCATATAACCAGATACGTGGAATTTTTAGCTCAGCATTGAGAGAATAAGATGTCACTACCTCTCATGATATGAATAGGGTAATATAATTCTTAACAGCTACAGGTTATCTAGCCAAAATCAACCTGATTTTACAGGATTTGTGGCATAAAATGTTTTGATGAGACTTTTTAACATTTCCAAATATGGAAGGAAGGGACAGTTGTGTTTACAAAGGAGACATTTATCACAACACACTTGGCTTTTCTCACAACACACTTGGCTTTTCTCACCTCCCTCTTTTGTGTTGCATCTTTCCTCAAATATTTTATCGGCCTAAAATTAGCCCTTCTTAATTCCTTTTCCAGATTGTGACCATGATTCTAAAGGGAAATTTCTTCTCTTTAGTAGGTGACGTAAATGGAAATTTGGTTTCAGAATGGCTGACAGAAGTAAAGTGCTTTTTATTGGTACATCATGAATTCTTTTCCCACACTCACATGCAAGGAAAAGGCATCATCAGTTTCTGAAAGAGAGAAATAAGTACTTCTCAACTATCCACAGTTTTTAAATTTAACTTCCAGCTTTTCTACATTTAGGTGAAATGGTTAGGATGTAACTCATGGTGCAGCTGCTCTGCATTTATAATGAAAATGTAAATTATCTGGAAGGACAGAATAAAATCTTCAACCATGTTTAACATTTTTAATGAAGTCATTGAAACAAAATTCAGTTTACACATCACTCAAGCTGTATACTTACTGATTTTGAAAGAAATATAGCAGGCTACCTAGAAAGATTATATAATCAAAGGATGAGAAGTACATACAGAACAAGTTGGGTACCAAATCACCAACTGAGTTAAACTGCCTGATCTCGCTTTTAATAATTTTTAGTACTGTTGGGGCACCACTTCTTAATGCAGACGAAATACACTGACTCTATTAAAGACTGAAGCTCATTCAGAACAACACAATCGTTCATAGAAAGTAAAATCTGAACATTAGTTACACAACATTATTTTAAAATGCCAAATACGTTCTCTCTAGAAAAATATTTATTTTGTTTCTGTAGTATAACTTTTAATTGTGTTTCAGAGAAGTGTGATTTGGGGCTACTCATTGCATTTCATGAAATGTTTACCACTATGAAACAAATATTTAAATGACTGGGAATTATTGACTTTACAGAAATTTTAAAGAACTAATTTTAGAAACCATTAACCATTAAATTTTGTTTTGTTTTGTTTTCTGACATACTCTTGTTTGACAGTAGCAGCAAACAGCTGCTGTGTGGCATTCTTGGAGTGTGCTGTGAACATACTTTTTAAGAATTAAAAATGAAGAGATCATTTTAGAATTGGTTCTTCGTGTGTATTCTTCCTTTTCCTTATATTAACATAGGTCCTGGCATTGAGTTACATTAACCCTCCTGTTTAAATTCAGCAGTGCTATTTTAAGCAGTGGCTCCCCCCACCAACTTCCCATCTTTAGATTTCACTTTTAAATGACCTAGTTCACATTACAAATAGGTTTTTCCCCTCATGCAGAGCTAAGAGTAAATTTTTCACACAGGGGAAAAATGTTGGTTTGCTAAATAGTCAGATACAAATGGGAGATAACAAAATCTGGAAACAAGGATCTTTTGCCTCACTTTAATGGAAGTGAATATATGAATATGAGATAAATTATCAAAATAAGGGAGATTATGTGTAGAGAATTTTTATTTCAACAAGATAATTTTTTCTCAGTTTCCTTTTATAAAAAAAAAAAAAAGAAAATCAGGGACTTCCCTGACAATCTAATACACTTTCCTGGCGGTGGTTAGGTCCTTGCTTTCACTGCCTGGGTTGAATTCCTGGTCAGAAGTTATGGAGCAGCCAAAAAAAAAAAAAAAAAATCCGTTTTTCTGCTTTCAAAACTAAGACATGCATGCTTATTTAAATTTAAATATTACAGAAATCCAGAAGTGCTGAAGTAAATGCCCCCTTGAATTCCAAAAATCACTGCATGCAGTGGGGCATACAGCTATGCCATATTGTTTCCTCTCAGCAAATGTTGTATTCTCTTTTTTAAAAAAATCTTTGGACAGAAAGTGAGATGAAGCTAGGCAGCTGATGGTGAAGTGTTGATCATGGTAAAGCCCTAAGGAAGATGAAGGAGACAAAGGCCCTAAGATACATTACAGGCTGTACAGTGTTGCTTGTTTAGGCGCTGGGCATCGGAAGAGATTGTTGTCTGCACCTTTTGAAAACTTCTGATCAGTTTCCAACACTTTAGAAATTGCTAGGGAAAAGCTCATCTGATTGTATTTTCAAACCTCAATATTTCTATTTTTGAAGACATTTTATGAATGATTTAATTTCTCAAAGTTTATACTTGGAGATACCAGTTTATTCCTGTCAAAGCCTCTTGTTTTTTTTTTTTTTTCATATTTATTTCCCAATTCATAAATAAAGGTTACATTTGGAAACAGCATGACTTTTGGCTTTCCAACTTTCTCCCAAACATAGCTAGTTCTTCGAGGAGTCAAGACCAAGTATAGTGGAAAGATAAAAACACAGCAGATGGAGGAGGAAGTAGGGTATTCATTACAGAATAAATGAGTGAGCTACTACTTATAGCTCTAAATGTTTTTTCTCTCTACCGACTTCTGGGAGGGAAAGTACATATAATTAGAACGTTAGATGCGAAACTGTAAAAACAGTGTCAGGGCAGAGTGCTAGATGATGAGCCAAAGTTTATGAAGAATGTGGGAAACATCAAAAAGGGTTTGGAAAGTGTATTAGGAAGAAACAGGAGTCCATTGTTTAAAGTGTCAATATATTAAGTACAAAAACAACTAATTTCCTATTTCATCTTCAGGTTGTATTAAATTTGGAAAAGGATAAGACAAATATTGGACAGAGCAATTGAAGTCTGTTCCACTAAATGTTTTCTCCCCTAAATCCATATGAAGCCTTAACCCCGATTATGACAACTGTATTTAGAAACGGAGCCTTTAAGAAGGTGTAACTGTTAAGTGAAGTCATAGGAGCCCAAATCCAACAGGACTGGTGTCCTTGTAAGAAGAGGAAAGGCCATGTGAGGACCAGGGAGAAGGTGGCTGTATCCCAAGGACAGGTACCTCAGCAGATATCAACCCTGCACTTTGATATTGGATGTCTATCCTCCAGAACTGTGAGGAAATGAATTTCTGTTTTCTAAGCATGCAGTCTGTGGTACTTTACTGTGGTAGCCCGAGCAGACTAATGCATGACCCCAGGCAGATAAATGTAAAGTGTATTTGGCAGGTGGGGGTTGGAAAGGCATCCTACTCCTTCAGCCAAGTTAAGAATTTTGCTAAGGTAAAAAATATCTGGGATATTTGGGAAACTATTTTAAAGAGGGAAGGAGGTATATGATAAGATAGTATATTGCACATACAGAGTTACTAAAATTATGTTGTTACAGCTTGAGTTTGCATGAATTTCTAAAAGAAAACGACCAAAACTGTTAAGCAGGGCTATTAAAATAGGGAAATGAAACAATAGGATTTTGGACGTTAGCTCTCTCTGCCACCCCTGCTCCCCCACCCCATAAACTGGAAGAGTATAGACAACATGGTATTAGCTTTAGATTAGCTTCAGAGCAAATCTGGCAAATCACTTATCAAATCTGATTCAGGAGACTGAAGACTTTCCTATCAAGCATAGTTTATTCAGTGTTTTTAGCAAAGACTTGATGATATAACAGATCCAGTTGTCAGATTCGTGAAATGACAGGAATCTGGGAGTGAAATATGCCAAGACTTTTGACTGTTCACCTGTTGAAAGACATTTGGATGATTGTCTCTGGTTTGGGCTGTTATGAATAAGGCTGCTATAAACATTTATATACAGGTTTTTGCACAGAGTACAGTTGCTGACTTGAATGACAGATGCATGTTTTGCTTTGTTAGAAACTCAAACTTAACCATGTTATACTCCCACCTGCAGTGTTTATCTACATCTTCACCACTGTTTTGTACAATCAGTTTTTTTTTAGCCATTCTAATAAGTGTGCAGTGATATCTAGTGATATTAGTAGTAATACTGATTGATATTTTTAAAAACATAATGGGATTATCAACATTGAATATATCCATGTCAGTCCTTGGTAAGGGAACTAAAATCCCACAAGCCAAGAGACACAGGAACAAAAAAAAGATCCATGTAACTCAGTGAACAAATATTTTCCACATGACTGATGCATGATGTTACAAAATCCATTTATGAGTGTTCTGCTTTTAACATATGTCCACAAATTCTTTAACACCCCTCCTTTCAAAAGGTAGAAGCAAATTCTGCTCTTGAACGTGGATTGTATTCAGTGAATCTAACCAACAATGTGGCAGAAGGGATGGTGTGTAACTTCTCAGGTTCATTCATAAAAAGATATGGTCCTTGCCTTGCTTTCTCTTGGACCCTGTTGCCCTGGGGGAAGCCAGCTTTTGAGGACACCTCCAGAAGCCTATAGAGAGACTCAAATGGGGAACTGAAGCCCTTGGCAAACAGCCACACTAATGAGATTAGAAGCAGACCCTCTCTCTGTGTCTTCAGTCAGAACTTCAGGTGACAGCAGCCCGGGCCAACTTTGTAACCACAACTCAGGGGGTCCCCTGAATCAGAACTACCCAGGGAAGCATACCCAGACTCTCATGCATGGAAGCTGCTAAATCATAAATGTGTGTGGTCTTAAGCCATCTAGTGCTGTGAGTCATTTGTATTGGAGGGATAGATAACGAATACAATGTATAAGCGATTCAAAGTTCAAGAAAGGGACTTCCCTGGTGGTCCAGTGGCTGAGACTCTCTGCTCCTAATGCAGGGAGCCCATGGTTGATCCCTGGTCAGGGAACTAGATCCCACGTGCTATAACTAACAGTTCCCTTGCCGCGACTAAAGATCCTGACTGCCACAACTAGACCAGCGTTCCCAAGGAAGCTGGAAGATCCTGTGTGCTCAAACTAACACCTGGCACAGCCAAAGAAATATAAGTAAATACTTTATTAAAAAAGTTCAAGGAAGACTTAAGAATTTTAACGTGACAGTACAAAACATTCACTAATGCAGTTTCAGATTCCATGTTGCAACTACCATTTAAGAAATTGATTTGTTGGGTATTGGCGTAGCATTTTTTAAATCATCTTTATTCATTTTTTAGCATTTTATTTTATATTGGAGTATAACTGATTTACAATATTGTGATAGTTTCAGGTGGACATCAAAAAGAATCAGCCGTACATAAAGAATATCTACAATAATCTGAAAAGACCACTAACTTACCCCTCCTTTTTTCAACTACTTAACTGCAGGAGGCCAGATTATCCTCATATACTTCAACTAAAACAAGCTGTCTCAACAGATTGAATATAGAAGTAGATACGAGAATTCACCATTGTGAATTGTCAGACATTAAAGAGATTTGCAAAAAACATAAAAATACCATTTTTCTTACGTTTTGGAAAATACAGTTATTTTAACTTGCAAATATTTGTATTAACATGTTCTTTTTTAAGAGTTGTTTTAATTTCACTAGTTTTCATTTTTAATAGCAATAGATGTAACTCAATCATAAGCTCATTGAGGTCTTCAATAATTTTTGAAAGTAAAAAGATGTCCTGAGGCCAAAAAGTTTGAGAACGGCTACTGTCAAAGATCCAAGCATGAGAATGTATACTAAGGAAAGCAACTAGAATTGGTCTGGAAATCTTGTATGTGGATTAGCCGAGGAATTTGAAGGAGCTTAGCCTGGAAAAGATTTAGGACCTAACAGCTAGCTTCTGAAATAAGAGTGTATTGATTTGTTATGAAGGCAGTGTAGAAAGGGAGTTAACAGTGGGAGTAATCAAACAGACCTGTATTCGAGACCACTAATGGTTAATAGCTCTCTGGTTTGAACAGTTAAATCATTTTTTTCTCTCTTCCTCTTTTTTCTGAATTTTATTTTTTAAACTGTGATTAAATATACATATCATAAAATTTACCATTTTAACCACTATTTAAATGCAGTTCAATGAGATTAAGAGCATTTATATTTCTTATCCAACCATCATCACCATCCATCTCTAAAATTTTTTAATCTTCCCAGACTGAAACTTCACATCCATCTAAGAATACACTCCCTATTCTCCCGATCTCTGACAACCACTATTTTACTGTTTCTCTGATTTCAGGTACTCTAGGCACTTCGTGGGGCTTCCCCAGTGGCTCAGATGGTAAAGAATCTGCCTACAATGTGGGAGACCCAGGTCTGATCCCTGGGTTGGGAAGATCCCCTGGAAAAGGGAAAGGCTACCCACCCCAGGCACCTCATATGCTGCTGCTGCTGCTGCTAAGTCACTTCAGTCGTGTCCGACTCTGTGCGACCCCATAGATGGTAGCCCAACAGGCTCCCCCATCCCTGGGATTCTCTAGGCAATAACACTGGAGTGGGTTGCCATCCTTCTCCAATGCATGAAAGTGAAAACTGAAAGTGAAGTCACTCAGTCGTGTCGAACTCTTCGAGATTCCATGGACTGCAGCCCACCAGGCTCCTCCGTCCAAGGGATTTTCCAGGCAAGAGTACTGGATTGGGGTGCCATCACCTCATATAAATATTAACTTATGCCTGGCTTATTTCACTGACATAGTGCCTAAGTTTCATCCAAGTTGTCTCAAGTGTAAGAATTTCGTTCTTTTAAAGGCTAAATAACAGTCCATATAGTATGCACTTGCCACCACTGACATAGTGCCTAAGTTTCATCCAAGTTGTCGCAAGTGTAAGAATTTCGTTCTTTTAAAGGCTAAATAACAGTCCATATAGTATGCACTTGCCACATTTGTTTTATCCGTTCCTCTGTCAGTGGACACTTGGGTTGTATCCACCTCTTGGCTGTCCTGAATAATGCTGCTGTGAATATGGGGCCCTTTTTTTGTACTGTTCATGGGGTTCTCGAGGCAAGAATACTGAAGTGGTTTGCCATTCCCTTCTCCAGTGAACTCTCCACCATGACCCATCCATTTTGGGTGGCCCTACACGGCCTGACTCATAGTTTCATTGAGTTAGACAAGGCCGTGGTCCATGTGATTAGATTGGTTAGTTTTCTGTGACTGTGGTTTTCAGCCTGTGTGCCCTCTGATGGAGAAGGATCAGAAGCTTATGGAAGCTTCCTGATGGGAGAGACTGACTGTAGGGGAAACTGGGTCTTCTTCTGATGGGTGGGGTCATGCTCAGTAAATCTTTAATCCAATTTTCTGTTGATGATTGGAGCTGTATTCCCTCCCTGCTATTTCAGTTCAGTTCAGTTGCTCAGTTGTGTCTGACTCTTTGTGATCCCATAGACTGCAGCAACCCAGGCCTCCCTGTCCATCATCAACTCCAAGAGTTTACTCAAACTCATGCCCATTGAGTCAGTGATGCCATCCAACCATCTCATCCTCTATCATCCCCTTTTCCTGCCTTCAAACATTCCCAGCATCAGGGTCTTTTCAAATGAGTCAGCTCTTCACATCAGGTGACAATCAGGTATTGGAGCTTCAACATCCGTCTTTCCAATGAACACTCAGGACGGATCTCTTTTAGGAAGGACTGGTTGGATCTCTTTGCTGTCCAAGGGACTCTCAAGAGTCTTCTCCAACACCACAGTTCAAAAGCATCAATTCCTTGGTGCTCAGCTTCTTTTATAGTCCAACTCTCACATCCATACATGACTACTGGAAAAACCATAGCCTTAACTAGATGGACCTTTATTGGCAAAGTAATGTCTCTGCTTTTGAATATGCTATCTAGGGTGGTCATAACTTTCCTTCCAAGGAGTAAGCTTCTTTTAATTTCATGGCTGCAGTCACCATCTGCAGTGATTTTGGAGCCCCCCAAAATAGTTTGCCATTGTTTCCCCATCTATTTGCCATGAAATGATGGGACCAGATGCCATGATCTTTGTTTTCTGAATGTTGAGCTTTAAGCCAACTTTTTCATTCTCCTCTTTCATTTTCACCAAGAGGCGCTTTAGTTATTCTTTACTTTCTGCCATAAGGGTGGTGTCATCTGCATATCTGAGGTTATTGATATTTCTCCCGGCAATCTTGATTCCAGCTTGTGCTTTACCCAGCCAAGCGTTTCTCATGATGTACTCTGCATGTAAGTTAAATAAGCAGGGTGATAATATACAGCCTGACATACTCTTTTCCCTGTTTGGAACCAGTCTGCTCTTCCATGTCCAGTTCTAACTGTTGCTTCTTGACCTGCATACAGATTTCTCAAGGAGCAGGTCAGGTGGTCTGGTATTCCCATCTCTTGAAGAATTTTCCACAGTTTGTTGTGATCCACACAGTCAAAGGCTTTGGCATAGTCAATAAAGCAGAAATAGATGTTTTTCTGGAACTCTCTTGCTTTTTCCATGATCCATCGGATGTTGGCAATTTGATCTCTGGTTCCTCTGCCTTTTCTAAAATAATCTTGAACATCTGGGAGTTCATGGTTCACGTATTGCTGAAGCCTGGCTTAGAGAATTTTGAGCATTACTTTACTAGCATGTGAGATGAGTGCAATTGTGTGGTGGTTTGAGCATTCTTTGCCATTGCCTTTCTTTGGGATTGGAATGAAAACTGACCTTTTCCAGTCCTGTGGCCACTGCTGAGTTTTCCAAATTTGCTGGCATATTGAGTGCAGCACTTTCACAGAATCATCTTTCAGGACTTGAAATAACTCAACTGGAATTCTATCACCTCCACTAGCTTTGTTCCTAGTGATGCTTCCTAAAGCCAACTTGACTTTGCATTCCAGGATGTCTGGCTCCAGGTGAGTGATCATACCATCGTGATTGATTGGGTCATGAAGACCTTTTTTGTACAGTTCTTCTGTGTATTCTTGTCACCTCTTCTTAATATCTTCTGCTTCTGTTAGATCCATACTATTTCTGTCCTTTATTGAGCCCATCTTTGCATGAAATGTTCCCTTGGTATCTCTAATTTTCTTGAAGAGATCTCTAGTCTTTCCCATTCTGTTGTTTTCCTCTATTTCTTTGCACTGATCACTGAGGAAGGCTTTCTTATCTCTCCTTGCTATTCTTTGGAACTCTGCATTCAAATGGGTATATCTTTCCTTTTCTCCTTTGCTTTCTCCCTGCTATTTACCTTGGGCTAAACTATGGTGGCCCCAGGTAAATAACATTCAGAAAACTAAGATCATGGCATCTGGTCCCATTACTTCTTGGGAAATAGATGGAGAAACAGTGGAAACAGTGCCTGACTTTATTTTGGGGGGCTCCAAAATCACTGCAGATGGTGACTGCAACCATGAAATTAAAAGATGCTTAGTCCTTGGAAGGAAAGTTATGACCAACCTAGACAGCATATTGAAAAGCAGAGACATTACTTTGCCAACAAAGGTCCATCTAGTCAAGGCTATGGTTTTTCCAGTGGTCACGTATGGATGTGAGAGTTGGACTGTGAAGAAAGCTGAGCACCGAAGAATTGATGCTTTTGAACTGTGGTATTGGAGAAGACTCTTGAGAGTTCCTTGGATTGCAAGGAGATCCAACCAGTCCATTCTGAAGGAGATCAGCCCTGGGATTTCTTTGGAAGGAATGATGCTGAAGCTGAAACTCCAATACTTTGGCCACCTCATGAAAAGAGTTGACTCATTGGAAAAGACTCTGATGCTGGGAGGGATTGGGGGCAGGAGGAGAAGGGGCGACAGAGGATGAGATGGCTGGATGGCATCACTGACTCGATGGACGTGAGTTTGAGTGAACTCCAGGAGTTAGTGATGGACGGGGAGGCCTGGCGTGCTGCAAATCATGGTGTCGCAAAGAGTCGGACACCACTGAGCGACTGAACTGAACTGAAACTACGGAGGAGGTAATGAAGATAATGGTGACCTCCTTCAAAAGGTCCCATGCATGGACTGCTACACTCAATGCCCCCAACCCTGCAGCAGGCCCCAACCCACGCCTCCTCTGGAGATTCCCGGACACTCACAGGCAAGTCTGGGTCAGTCTCTTGGGGGGTCACTGCTCCCTTCTCCTGGGTCCTGTTGCACAAGGTTCTGTTTGTGCCCTCCAAGAGTCTATTTCCCAGTCCTGTGTAAGTTTTGGCGGCTGTGTGGTGGGGATAATGATGACCTCTTCCAAGAGGGCTTATGCCATACCTAGGTCTGCTGCACCCAGAGCCCCTGCCCCTGCAGCAGGCCACTGCTGACCTGTATCTCCACAGGGGACGCTCAAACACAGTTCTGTCTCAGTCTCTGTGGGGTCCCTTGGTCCTGATGTGCACAAGGTTTGTTTGAGCCCTCTGAGTGTCTCTGGCGGGAATGGGGTTTGAGTCTAAACATGAATTTGCCTCTCCTACCATCTTGCTGGGGCTTCTCCTTTGCCCACGGCCGGTCCAGTGAAGCGCAGCAGGTTGCCGCTACAGCTGCAAAATCACTGCAGATGGTGACTGCAGCCATGAAATTAAAAGACGCTTACTCCTTGGGAGAAAAGTTATGACCAACCTAGATAGCATATTGAAAAGCAGAGACATTACTTTGCCAACAAAGGTCCATCTAGTCAAGGCTATGGTTTTTCCAGTGGTCATGTATGGATGTGAGTGTTGGACTGTAAAGGAAGCTGAGCACCGAGGAATTGATGGTTTTGAACTGTGGTGTTGGAGAAGACTCTTGAGAGTCCCTTGGACTGCAAGGAGATCCAGCCAGTTCATCCTAAAGGAAATCAGTCCTGAATCTTCATTGAAAGGACTGATGTTGAAGCTGAAACTTCAATACTTTGGCCACCTGATGTGAAGAGCTGACTCATTTGAAAAGACCCTGATGCTGGGAAAGATTGAAGGTGGGAGGAGAAGGGGATGACAGAGGATGAGATGGTTGGATGGCATCACTGACTCAATGGACATGAGTTTAAGTGGACTCCGAGAGTTGGGGATGGACAGGAAGGCCTGGTGTGCTGCAGTCCATGGGGTTGCAAAGAGATGGACACGACTGAGCGACTGAACTGAACTGAACATGGGGGCACAATTATCTGTTTGAGTCCCTGCTTCCTTTTGTTGTGTGTATATGCTAAAAGCTCAACATTAAAAAAACTAAGATCATGGCATCCAGTTCCATCACTTCGTGGCAAATAGATGGGGGAGAAAGTGGAAATAGTGGCAGATTTCATTTTGTTGTGCTTCAAAATCACTGTGGACAATGACTGCAGCCATGAAATTAAAAGATGCTTGCTTCTTAGAAGAAAAGCTATGTCAAATCTAGACAGTGTTATTAAAAAGCAGAGATATCACTTTGCCGACAAAGATCCATCTAGTCAAAGCTATAGTTTTTCCAGTAGTTGTGTATGGATGTGAGAGTTGGACCATAAAGAAGGCTAAGTGCCAAAGAACTGATGCTTTTGAATTGTGGTGCTAGAGAAGACTCTTGAGTCCCTTGGATAGCAAGGAGATCAAACCAGTCAATCCTAAAGGAAATCAATACTGAGTATTCATTGGAAGGACTGATGCTGAAGCTCCTGCTGGATCATTTACTAATCCTGTTTTAATTTTTTAAGGACTTACCATGCAGTTTTCCACAGCCACTAAACCAGTATGTTTTATAAGTCTTACATGTCATAATATAGGTGAGATTCCACTAAAAATGTAAGCTCTATGAAAGCAGAGATTTTCATGGTTTTTTCACCAGCAGGAACCCCAGCACCCAGAATTATGTCTTAGGTCCTCATTTAATTTTTGAATGAATTAATGAACAAATGCCTAACTAAATAGTAAGGGAAAAGAACATGCTGTAAAACATTTTCTAATTTTTATATCCAGCATCTTAACACATCTATGTAGTCATCTGGTGGGCATCTCAAACTTTCTTTTGTGCTCCACCTATAATTCAATATATTTGGAATCTGACTACTTTTTACTGCATCCACTGCCACTTCCCTAGTGCAAGTCAGTGTTTTAACTGTCTCCCTGCTTCTGTTCTTGCCTATCTCACTCCTCGTTTTGAACAAGTCTCAACACAGCAGCCAGAGTGATCTTTTTTAAACAGAAGTTAAATCAGATCACTTTTCTGTTCAAATTACATGCAATCAGGTTCAATTTAAAACAAGTCTTTACAGCTGTTTAAGAACAGAACAAGTTGTTTGGCAGGATATGAGCTTCTTACCACCTGAGTAAATAGACACAGGGGTTAGATGCTCTCCTGGTGCAGTACAGAGGAACATAAGATGGTTGGTTAGATTAGCTAATTGTTATGGACCTTCCTATGTGTTCTACTGGGTTTCCCAGGTGGGGCTAGTGGTAAAGAACCCTCTTGCCAATGCAGGTAGATGTAAGAGACGCGAGTTCTATCCCTGGGTCAGGAATACCCCCTGGGGTGAGGGCATGACAACCCACTCCAGTATTCTTGCCTGGAGAATCCCCATGGACAGAGGAGCCTGGTGGGCTACAGTCCATAGTGTTACAAAGAGTCGGTCACAATTGAAGTGACTTAACACACATGTGTTTTCTTATTGCTTTTTATGAAGATAATGCACATTTATTTTTCTAAATGCAAATACCACCAAAGGCAGGAGAAAAAAAAATCAGAAATTACCACAGTACAAGAACCATTATCAATACTATGCCTATCACTTTTTGTATACACATACACAGGCAAATAGAAACATAAATTCATGTATAAAATACATACAAAATGAAAAGCAGGTTGTACAACAGTAATATATAATCAAGATTTGCCAGTAAAGAAAGGCACACAAACTTTTTAAAACAGTTCCTTTTATAAAAGTTAAATTTATTTTAAAAACCAAATGGAATTTGAAAAGTTCAAAGAAGAAAGTGAAATTCCTGAAAACATGCCAGGCTGAGAGAACCACTCTAATAGTGTTGATACATATCCTTCCAGATGCGTCAAAAAGCCTGAAAAAGAATTTAAAGACAGAACAAAACAAAACTCAGAAAAACAGAAAAGCCTGTGTGTTTTGTGTTTAGGTTTTAGAAACTGTCACAAGCACCTTTTAAGCTACTATGGGAAGAAAACATGCTTGTAAGGCTGCTTATCTTAAACACCAGACATACACTGAGCTTTCACAAGCCCACGATGAAATAAGAAACCAATTATGAACTTAGAGCTGATTCACTAACACGGGGGCATTTAGGGCAGGGCAGGTGACTCTAATCCACCATAGACTGAGCCGATTGGAGGCAGCCCCTGTTTTCCTCTGCTCCTGGGTAGGCGTGTCCTTCAGGGCATCGCTGAAAGCCTGGTGGGTGCTAGCCCTGCTCCTGCGTGGCGGCCCTGAGGTGTCTAAAAATGCATTTTGCTCTGTTTCAGCATCTTTTATACTTCCCCTTCCGCTCAGTGCCTCCGCCTCTCAGCCATCACTTTCACAGCAGCAATGTCATAGTGGAACAAAGTGGCAGCAACGCCTGCCAGGCTGTCTTCTCTGGGCCTACCTGCTCCCCAGGATCATGGCTTCTTCGGCTCCAGTTGCTTTGGGAGCTCTCCAGCACCTTCAGGAAAGGTACAAGAAAATTTTAACATATCACTTTAAAATGCAATTTTAAATTCTCAATAAAAGTGATTTTTTAAAGCTATTGATTTATTTATGGCTGAGCTGGGTCTTCTTTGCAGCACACGGGCTTTGTCTAGTTGCTGTGCAAGGGCTTCTCATTGCAGTGACTTCTCTTGTTGCAGAGCCCAGGCTCTAGGCGCAGAGCTTCAGTACTTTCGGCACATGAGCTCAGTAGTCGCAGTTCCCAGACTATAGAGTGCAGACTCAATAGTTGTGGGGCACAGGCTTTGTTGCTCTGAAGCATGTGAGATCTTCCCAGATCAGGGATCAAACCTGTGTCTCCTGCTTTGGCAGGCAGATTCTTTACCACTAGCCATCAGGGAAGCACAAAAGTGAATTTTAAATATTAAAATTATTCTGATTTGTATAATGAAATTATATTTTCCCCTAAAAATCAGAGAAAAGGTATGGTGGCAAAGAAAAGACATACGGGCACAGAGGTACAGCTTTGCATCCATTCTTCAATTTAATCTTTAAAGAAACACAGAAACATAAACTGTTACAGAAATGAAATGAGGAAGAAAACATCTACCTAAGTAACACAGGAAATTTACAGAAAGAGCCTTCTGGTAACAGAATTATCAGGTGGGGGGGTGATGCTGAAAATTCTTCTGTGCTTAACTGAAACTTGGAGACAGTTTGGTGGAAGTAGAAAATAATAGCTTTATTGCTCTGCCAGGCAAAGGGGGGATAGAGTGGGCTCATGCCTCAAAAACTGTGTGGATTTGGTGAGGAGTTTTATAGCAGTGGTTCAAGGGTGGGGTTGCTGATGAGATTGGGGTGTGTTGGCGACCTGCACTCCTTTAATCTGGGCTCAAGTCATCTCTTGATGAGCTTCTCAGTTCTCTTAATCTGGCTTTAGGTCATCTTCTCTGGAAGGAGGAATACTGACATCTTCCATTTATTGGGTTTAGGCTTCCCTGATGGCTCAGTGGATAAAGACTCCACCTGCAATGCAGGAGACACAGGGTTGATCCCTGGGTTGGGAAGATCCCCCGGAGGAGGAAATGGCAACCCACTCCAGTATCACTGCCTGGGAAATCCCATGGACAGAAAGAAGACTAGCAAGCTACAGTCCATGGGGTCACGAGTCGTACATGACTGATCATGAATATTGAAGTTTCAAAAGGAAGCTGCAAAGAGGAAAAAATAAGAACTAGTTAGAACCAACTAGGCCCAAGATGGTGGAAGATTTGACTTCCTGTGGCCCTTGAGCCTGATTACAGGCTCACCGTAATACATTAGCTAAACGATACGCCCACCAGCACAAAGAGGGCTGACAATTGCCATGACAACAACTGGAAAAGCCCATATGAGGACTGAAAAGGAGACCTGCATCAGTTTCAGGTCAAAATCACACACGTTCTCTTGACTAACTCATGTATTCCTCTCACTCTTTCCAATTTCCTCCCTTTTTCCTCAACCCTTCTATATTTTTGGTGTCTCCACCCAAATCAGGTTGAGAAGTTTGCAAACTAAGTTCCTGGGTTCTCCATTTTTTGGCCATTAAATAAAGCTTATGTTGCTCCAGTCTCAGCATCCGTTTTGCTATCGGCTGGGCCAATCTGGAAAAAGAACCTCCTCCGTGGTCAAGGTGAGTCTTGCCCAGGCTAGGACCCCGGCATGGGTCGTTGACTAGTTTGGTAACAGTGCCCTTACTGGGGTAGGGGACCATTGGAGAAGACCCCGGTGAGGGGTGATCAGGAGTTTTGTTTTAGAGATGTTGGTTTCCAGGTGCTCAGAGGTGGAGATCAGAGAAGGCAATGGCAACCCACTCCAGTATTCTTGCCTGGAGAATCCCAGGGACGAGGGAGCCTGGTGGGCTGCTGTCTATGGGGTTGCACAGAGTCAGACACGACTGAAGCAACTTAGCAGCAGCAGCAACAGAGGTGGAGATGAGGAGGTCACTGATGTGAGGGCTGAGTAACACAAACGACACAGCCCCTGCTCTCGCAGTAAAACAGGAACAGATTATAACCAGATAATTACAAAAATAAATATCAACAACATTTCATGAGATTGAGGGCATGATTAAGAGGCACTGCACACTTCTGGGAAACACAGTGACTTCACAGTTTAGTCACTCAGTCATGTCCAACTCTTTGCGACCCCATGGACTGCAGCACACCAGGCCTCCCTGTCCATCACCAACTCCCAGAGTTTACCCAAACTCATGTCCATTGAGTCAGTGATGCCATCCAACCATCTCATCCTCTGTCATCCCCTTCTTCTCCCACCTTCAATCTTTCCCAGCATCAGGGTCTTTTCAAATGAGTCAGTTCTTTACATCAGGTGGCCAAAGTATTGGCATTTCAGCTTCAACATCAGTCCTTCCAATGAATATTCAGGTCTGATTTCCTTTAGGATAGACTGGTTGGATCTCCTTGCTGACCAAGAGACTCTCGAGTCTTCTCCAACACCACAGTTCAAAACCATCAATTCCTCGGCGCTCAGCTTTCTTTATAGTCCAACGCTTAGATCCATACATGACTACTGGAAAAACCATAGCCTTGACTAGATGGCCCTTTGTTGGCAAAGTAATGTCTCTGTTTTTTAATATGCTGTCCAGGTTGGTCATAGCTTTTCTTCCAAGAAGCAAGCATCTTTTAATTTCATGGCTGCAATCACAACCTGCAGTGATTTTGGAGCCTCCCAAAACAAAGTTTGTCACTGTTTCCACTATTTCCCCATCTATTTGCCATGAAGTGATGGGACCAGATGCCATGATCTTAATTTTCTGAATGTTGAGCTTTAAGTCAACTTTTTCACTCTCCTGTTTCACTTTCATCAAGAGGCTTTTTAGTTCCTCTTCACTTTCTGCCATAAGGGTGGTGTCATCTGCCTATTTGAGGTTATTGATATTTCTCCTGGCAATCTTGATTCCAGTGTGTGCTTCTTCCAGCCTAGCCTTTCTCATGATGTACTCTGCATATAAGTTAAATAAGCAGGGTGACAATATACAGCCTTGATGTACTCCTTTTCCTATTTGGAACCAGTCTGCTCTTCCATGTCCAGTTCTAACTGTTGCTTCCTCACCTGCTTACAGATTTCTCAAGGGGCAGGTCAGGTGGTCTGGTATTTCCATCTCTTGAAGAATTTTCCACAGTTTGTTGTGATCCACACAGTCAGAGGCTTTGTCATAGTCAATAAAGCCGAAATAGATGGTTTTCTGGAACTCTCTTGCTTTTTTGATGATCCAACAGCTGTTGGCAATTTGATCTCTGGTTCCTTCACAAATATTCACAAACATAGTGACGTGGAGGACTCTGGGACGCTGATGACAGCTGTTTTGTTGATTGATGGGGCAGCATCTGAAAAACACAGGAAATATGCACGAGATACTATTATCTGGGTATTTCAGAGAAGAGCAACAGCAGGGAGAGAAGGGAGGGGTCTGTCCCAGGAAGGGTCATAGGGTCCAAACCAGGAACATCTGCAGGGCTCTCTTTAGCTGACTTCTCAGCAGCCTTTGTCAAAGCAGACCACACCTGCTTCTTCAGTCTCTTCACTCAGCTCCACAGACAACCTCTCCTGGTTTTCTGTCTACTTCTCTGGCAGGCTCTGCTTGTCCTCTGGGATTCCTGCTCCTGGCCTCGAAAGGCTGGTTGTGTGTGTTCTCCTTTGTGCACCTGTCTTAGGTCAGTCAATTCAGTCGCTCAGTCATGTCCAATTCTTTGTGACCCCATGAATCGCAGAAAGCCAGGCCTCCCTGTCCATCACTAACTCCCGGAGTTCACTCAGACTCACGTCCATCGAGTCAGTGATACCATCCAGCCATCTCATCCTCTGTCGTCCCCTTCTCCCCCTGCCCCCAATCCCTCTCAGCATCAGAGTCTTTTCCAATGAGTCAACTCTTCGAATGAGGTGGCCAAAGTACTGGAGTTTCAGCTTTAACACCATTCCTTCCAAAGAAATCCCAGGGCTGATCTTCAGAATGGCCTGGTTGAATCTCCTTGCAGTCCAAGGGACTCTCAAGAGTCTTCTCCAATACCACAGTTCAAAAGCATCAATTCTTCGGTGCTCAGCTTTCTTCACAGTCCAACTCTCACATCCATACGTGACCACTGGAAAAACCATAGCCTTGACTAGATGGACCTTTGTTGGCAAAGTAATGTCTCTGCTTTTCAATATGCTATCTAGGTTGGTCATAACTTTTCTTCCAAGGACTAAGCGTCTTTTAATTTCATGGCTGCCGTCACCATCTGCAGTGATTTTGGAGCCCCAAAAAATAAAGTCTGACACTGTTTCCCCATCTATTTGCCATGAAGTGATGGGACCAGATGCCATGATCTTCGTTTTCTTAATGCTGAGCTTTAAGCCAACTTTTTCACTCTCCACTTTCACTTTCATCAAGAGGCTTTTTAGTTCCTCTTCACTTTCTGCCATAAGGGTGGTGTCATCTGCCTATCTGAGGTTATTGATATTTCTCCCGGCAATCTTGATTCCAGCTTGTGCTTCTTCCAGCCTAGCCTTTCTCATGATGTACTCTGCATATAAGTTAAATAAGCAGGGTGACAATATACAGCCTTGATGTACTCCTTTTCCTATTTGGAACCAGTCTGTTGTTCCATGTCCAGTTCTAACTGTTGCTTCCTGACCTGCATATAGGTTTCTCAAGAGGCAGGTCAGGTGGTCTGGTATTCCCATCTCTTGAAGAATTTTCCACAGTTTGTTGTGATCCACACAGTCAAAGGCTTTGGCATAGTCAATAAAGCTGAAATAGATGTTTTTCTGGAACTCTCTTGCTTTTTTGATGATCCAGCAGATGTTGGCAATTTGCTATCTGGTTCCTTTTCTAAAACCATCTTGAACATCTGGAAGTTCACGGTTCACGTATTGCTGAAGCCTAGCTTGGAGAATTTTGAGCATTACTTTACTAGCATGTGAGATGAGTGCAACTGTGCAGTAGTTTGAGCATTCTTTGCCACTGCCTTTCTTTGGGATTGGAATGAAAACTGACCTTTTCCAGTCCCATGGCCACTGCTGAGTTTTCCAAATTTGCTGGCATATTGAGTGCAGCACTTTCACAGCATCATCTTTCAGGATTTGAAATAGCTCAACTGGAATTCCATCACCTTCACTAGCTTTGTTCGTAGTGATGCTTTCTAAGGCCCACTTGACTTCACATTCCAGGATATCTGGCTCTAGGTGAGTGATCACACCATCGTGATTATCTGGGTCATGAAGATCTTTTTTGTACAGTTCTTCTGTGTATTCTTGCCACCTCTTCTTAATATCTTCTGCTTCTGTTAGGTCCATACCATTTCCGTCCTTTATCGAGCCTATCTTTGCGTGAAATGTTCCCTTGGTATCTCTGATTTTCTTGAAGAGATCTCTAGTCTTTTCCATTCTGTTGTTTTCCTCTATTTCTTTGCATTGATCGCTGAGGAAGGCTTTCTTATCTCTTCTTGCTATTTTTTGGAACTCTGCATTCAGATGCTTATATTTTTCCTTTTCTCCTTTGCTTTTTGCTTCTCTTTTCACAGGTATTTGTAAGGCCTCCCTAGACAGCCATTTTGGTTTTTTGCATTTCATTTCCATGGGGATGGTCTTGATCCCTGTCTCCTGTACCATGTCACGAACCTCAGTCCATAGTTCATCAGGCACTCTATCAGATCTAGTCCCTTAAATCTATTTCTCACTTCCACTGTATAATCATAAGGGATTTGATTTAGGTCATACCTGAATGGTCTAGTAGTTTTCCCTACTTTCATCAATTTAAGTCTGAATTTGGTAATAAGGAGTTCATGATCTGAGCCACAGTCAGCTCTTGGTCTTGTCTTAGGTGATCCCACCCAATTCCATGGCTTCAAATACCATCTGGATTTCAATAACTCCCAATTTTTGTCTCCAGTTTTGTCACTATTCTGATGAGCTTCAGGCCTATATATGTGTCAGACTCTGTGCAACCCCATGGACTGTATAGCCTGCCAGACTCCTCCGTCCAAGGGATTCTCTAGGCAAGAACACTGGAGTGGGCTGTCATTTCCTTCTCCAGGGGATCTTAACCCCTCCAAGGATGGAAACTGGGTGTCGTGCATTGCAGGGCAGATTCTTTAACGTCTGAGCCACCAGGGATGCCCATATATCCATCTGTGTAACTATCATTTCTCTTCAAATTCACGTGTCCAAAACCCAATTCTTGACCTTCCCTACTTCCCTGCCAAACGTCGCAAGCCACTTTATATCTTAAGAGAATGTTGTCAAAACTTATCTGCTTGTTGAGAACGGACATCTAGGGGGTCACCTGTGCTTCTCTCTTCTTCCCTCCCATCTCTCTCTCCTATCCCTTGAATGAGGAGCTACCCCCCACTTACCCCATCCCCTTCAACTATCAAAGCCATGAAGAGGCTTTCAGACCCGCAATCTAAACTAGTTTTCCCCATTACACGCTCAGAGCATCCAGGCGCTGACCATGCTCTTCTTTAGTAAGAGACAGGCTCTAGAAGGATGCGCTTTCCTTAGACCAGGGGGCAGCCCTGACCCACACGAGCACGCTGCCCTGCGCAAGCTTCCTGTGACCGACAGGGAGCCAGGACCACCGACCGCCCGGAAAAGTGCGGCTGGGCGTCAGGGCGCCCAAGCCCGCCCACTGCACCAAAAGTGTTTCCCTATCAGGCCCTCCGCCCCTCCGCCCTCCACCCTCCGTCTGCTGGGCAGCCCTGGTGCTCCGCCCCCACCGCAAAGGGGAGGATCCTCCCGTGGAGAGCCCGGTTTGGTCTCCGGCCGGTGGGCCCCACAGCTACGAGGCGGGCGGTCAGTTGCCAGTTTAAGTGAGGAGATCTGCGAGTCACGTGCCGGAGGGTTGGGGGCGTGGCACCAGGAAGCGGCCTCAGAGCCCGCGAGATCGCCGCCGCCACCGCTGCCACCGCTGCCGCTGCCTGGCCAGACTCCTTACATCCGGTGTTGCTCGACCGGCTTCACGCTGGCGGCCGCCCCCGGGCCCCCCGCCGCCGGCGCGGCGCCCGCCATGGGCGAGGAGGACTACTACCTGGAACTGTGCGAGCGGCCGGTGCACTTCGAGAAGGCAAACCCGGTCAACTGCGTCTTCTTCGACGAGGCCAACAAGCAGGTCCGGGCCAGCCCGCGCCCTTCTCCCCCGCGCGGCCCGTCGCGCCCTGCCAGCCGCCCCCGATGCCGCCGGGTGTTCCGCGCGCCGGGGCCGGGGGCCCGGGGATGAGGCCTAGGGCCGCCGCGCCAGTCCCATCCTGTGAGGCATCCGAGTGACCGGGCTCTGCCGTGGCCAGAGCTTTCTCCCCCAAAGTGACAGCCGGGCGGACTCCGGCGCCCCTCGGCCGCTGCGGTCCGCTGGTGGCACGCCGGCGTTTCCCCAACGCCTTCTCGTCATCAGTTTCCCTTGCAGTCAAGGATTTAGGCGCTGAGATTTTCACTGTTCTCGGAAATTTTGTAAACCCGGGGAGCAGCTTGGCTGAGTAGCCGGGTGTGCGTAAGTGCATTCACGGGTTAGGGCTTGCAGCCTCCAGGACCGCCCGATCTCGCACGGCGGGCAGCGTGCCGAATGGTAGCTTGTTTTGGTCACTCCTCTCTTGTTTCTTAAAATTCATGTGGACACCAAGCATCCGCAGTTTGCTAAGTGCTACGTTAGTTCAGCTGAAGCCAGGGTGGAGCGTAGCAGAAATCATCCTCTCAGGTGGGTATAGGTGTCTGGAGCCTTTCAGAGTTCAGGATGGTAAAACGTCGCTGCTTTTTCTCCCAGGTTTTTGCCGTTCGATCTGGTGGAGCCACTGGAGTGGTAGTGAAAGGCCCTGATGACAGGAATCCCATCTCATTTAGGTAATTATCATATTGACATTTCCAGACTGTTTCAAACAGTGTAAACAAAATGGTGTTTTTATCTGTTTCTCATTTAGAAGCTTGTTTTATATGTTGGGTGTGGGGCATATCCCTGCCTGTAGGAAGAGGGAAGCAGACACCTGCTATACAGTCTTGGTGGATATCCTTGGACTTCCTGTCAGAGTGAAGGTGTGCAGTCTTTCCTTGTTGTTTTGGGATTCACATACTCCAGTTCGTGTCTCTTGAAATTAACCAGTCAGAGCGTCAGTGTTCCTATTTCCGGTTTCTTGGTGGAAGAGGGGCTTTATTTCCTCTTTTGACTCAGGGGCTTTCCAGAGCGTTTGGGAGATGGAGGAGATTCCTGGGTCAGTGTTTGCCATGTAATCATGTGTGTTAAAACCTCAGCTTCCAGTATACTTAAGGGGACTGGATGTCCCAGTATATCCCAGTGGAACCGGTGTAACTATGGGTAAGCAGCTCCTTTCACTTTCAGAATTATCTCAGTTTGGATGATAAACTATTTGATGACCTTAACTATTGTGATTACAGAGGGGAAGGTACAGAGTTGATCCTCAGTACAGTGGTGACTTTCAAAACATTTTACAGTTGGACTGTGTAACTAGGAAACAGTTTTTACTTTTTTGGTTTTTTTAGGTTTTTATTTATTTGGCTGAACCAGGTCTTAGTTGCAGCGTGTGGGTTCTTTTCCTTGTGGCATGTGGGATCTGGTTCCCTGACCAGGGATGGAACCTGGGCCCCCTGCATTGAGAACACAGAGTTCTTAGACACTGGACCACCAGGGAAGTCCCTAGAAAACAATTTTTGAAGTAGAAAATGAATCAGCCTCTTTTTCTTTGATCATCCTCTGTTGGGAAAACACTGCTTGCAGTGTGCTGGGCTGCAGGCTTTGAGTGAGCCTGGCCCCCTTTAGGGGTCGCAAAGAGTCAGACAGGACAGAGCCACTGAGCACGTGAGCACATCCCCCTTCTGGAAAACCCATACATTTAGTGTTGGGAGGCAGGGAGTGGACACATAGTGTTTACTGTGATAGATATTGTAATCACTCTCTCTTCAGAATGGAGGCACAGAGAAGAGATGGACATTTATCTTGGGATGGGCTGGGGAAGACCACTGCCTGGGAGGGGGACGGCCTCAGAGAGGATCAAGGCCTGAAAGGGAGGCTTCTAGGTGGACAGGAGGCTTCTGGATGGAGAGAACACAAGACAAGCAGTCTCCGTGTTGGGGGGGGATTCCGTCTGTGTGACTGAAGATGAGGTTTCACGCAGGGAAGGCGTGGGTGGTGGTGTGGCCACTGACGGGTCAGCTTGAACCCTCTCTATTCTGCTGTGGATTTCAGGGTTCATCTCATTACTTTAGATTGTTTTAAAAAGGCGAAAAGATCAGTATTTGGGAAGAGTGCACTGGTGCAGCATTGAAGCTTGATTAGTTGGGAACCTGTCATATGAGTCAGGTATCCCATTAAGAGACAATTGCTGCATTCTGAGCCGGTGCAGTGGAAACCTGCCTGAAGGCAGTGTAGACCAAAGAGTGTTGACTGGCATCCAGTAGGCTCTCCGGGGTTGCTTAGGGTAAGACTTGCTGGTTGCTTGGGTGTGGAAAGTGGGGGTGAAGCCATGATGATCTAGCCCAGGGGGCTCAGGAAGACTTGAGGGGAGATATTGAGTTTACCCTCTTTGATTTTTTTGGCCACACTGAGAGTAGGATCGTAGTTTGCGGACCAAGGATTGAACCCAGGCCCAGTAGTGAAAGTGCCGAGTCCTAGCCACTGGACCACCAGGAAATTCCCTACTCTGTTTTAAAAATGTTTTGCCACTTTTAATAGCTCTGTTGTGGTCTGATTATTACTAGCTGCATATATTTGACCTACACAGTTGATGAGTTATGATACATGAAACCATCACCAAAATCAGGATAGGGAGTGACCCCTTTCCTTCGAGAGTTTCCCCTGTGATCCAGCCCTTGGCTTCCTCTTGACCTCCATTTGAGGTGGTTGTGAGACAGAGGTGGAGCCGTCCTGGGCGGCGCAGCCCTTGGGGTGCTAGGTGCAAAAAAGTAGACTCCTTTTTCAAAAACTGCTATATACTTCAATCAGAAATAAGTAAGTAAATATCTCACAGCTACCAGCATCTCAGGAGAAGAAAGGCGTTGCTGTGAAGGCAATGGAGAGAGAAGGCGGCAGTGTATGGAGAAAGTTACTCTGGGGTCTAGACTCGGTGACAGCTAAACGGAGGCTCAGGTGAAAATGCAGTGTTTGCAACACCTTAGTCACTTGTTATGTGCAATTTGGTCAGTTTCTTCTGCCTCCTTTTGCCAGTTGGACTCTGCTGTTTGAAAAGCAGTCCTATAAGCTTCAGAAACATCATTATCATTTTAAACTAAGATTTACTGCTTCCTGAATATTTAACTTGTCTTTTTTCTTCTCATAAAATGATAGAAGCTAGAATGCAGTCATGAACTGTACAACTCATCATCTGCTTTTTCTTCTTAAAGAATGGAGGACAAAGGAGAAGTGAAGTGCATCAAGTTTTCCTTGGAAAATAAGATATTGGCTGTTCAGAGGACCTCAAAGACCGTGGTAAGATATCTTTATAGTACAAAGAAAAGGACATTAGAAGTACATTTGGTGGGCTTCCCAGGTGGCGCTAGTGGTAAAGAATCTGCCTGCAATGCAGGAGACACCAGAGATGCAGATTCTATCCCTGGATTGGAAAGATCCCCTGGAGGAGGGCATGGCAACCCACTCCACTATTCTTGCCTGGAGAATCCCATGGACAGAGGAGCCTGGGGTCACAAAGAGTCAGACATTTGAGAGCAAAGAAAATAGACCAAATAAAGATACATGTTAAATAATAAGAAATACGGAATAGGGAAATATAAAACTAGAAGTTCATTTGGAAGAGAACGAACTGCAAAATTCCAGTGTTAAAGGACCCATTTTTATTTTAATTTCATGGAAACTGTAGTTCCATGCTGCATTGTATTTGAGTTTTTGGATTCTTGAAGATGAGAAAGACATTTAAATGGATAAATATTTAACACAGCCTTAGTTTGTCATTTTTGACTTAAAAATTTTTTTTTAATTTCCCTTTTTTTTTTTTTTTCCCTTTTTTTTTTTTTTTTTTTTGCTGCTCTGTGTGGCTTGCAGGAGCTTAGCTCCCCAACCAGGGACCAAACTTGGGCCCCCTGCAATAAAAGTGAGGGATCCTAACCCCTGGAATCGCAGAGAATCCCCTTAAAGTTTTTTTAAAAGTTATTTGGAACATCAGGCATCTTTTGTTTTGATGGATAACTGGAACCATAGATTTTGCAAAGCATATTTTTGGCAACTTTGGGAGTTAGCCTTACCTCAGTAACTTCATATTTTCATTTCTCTCATCTTTGAATGCTTGATCTAAGAGCAGATATTCATATCTGAAGCAGCTTGCTGGCATTTTGGCTTTCGTCAGTATTCACCATCGCCATTTGTAGAGAAAAAGCTGTTGAGAAAGGCAAATCCTGTTTCTTTCTGTCAGTATTAACTACTAGAATTTTTGGAAAGCCTCTTGTAAAATATAGCAACCCATTTCTCCGAAATCAGTCATTTGAGGAATGCATTTTCAAAATCAGTTTCTGAACTCTAACAATATTTGGATTAACTCATTTTAAAAATTGGAATTGTCAACCTGCTGCTGATAATGGGGCAGTTTGTCCAGATCTGTTGTTTTATTTTTCCTGTCTTTGGGGTTTTGTCTGTGTTTTTTTTTTTTTTTTTCTGACCACTTTTTAAGTGGTCTTTTTCCTCTTGTCTCTTTGTACTTAAAGATCCACACTTCTCTTGTGTGTTTCTTTCCTTTCAGGACTTTTCTAATTTTATCCCGGATAGTTCTCAGCTGGAGTACACTCAGGAGTGCAAGGTATGGGCTGATGGGGTGATTCTGTCTGAGCTGGTGGGTGTAAGAGCTGGTGGGGTGATTCTGTCTGAGCTGGTGGGTGTAAACACAGGGTAGCTGGGTAACTGAGAGCACGAATGTGGAATTAGATTGTGCTTGGACCCTGGTATCTGCCTCATGTTGGCTCTGACTTTGGACACCTTTTAAATTTTTTAAAGTGCATTTCTTCAGCTGTAAGATGGAGCTGGCAGGATTAAACAGGTGGACGATGTTGCACACCAAGCCCCTTCAGCCCTTGGCAGCTGTTGTCTTCCTGTGGCCTCTGCCCTTCTCCGCTGGGCGGCGTTTCTGGGTCAGACCTTGGATTCCCTTCATAGCAGCCTCTTCGGAGGTTTTTGGAAAAGGAGTTCTTTCTCCTTTTTTCCCGATGATGTTGTCTGGACTTGTGCTCCTTGTGTCCTTCCTTTTCCGTCCCTCCCGTCAGTGGAGATTCTAATCCATTTTAATCAGATTTGCTGGGCATAATGAGCTAGAGGGGGCTCAGCTCAGAGAGCATCTTGGCACCTAGGAAACCCAGCAGAAGCTGCTGGTAAAGTGGTTTGTCTTTGCCCATGTTTGTAATGGTTCTGCTACTTGGGGATCCACCTGGGTTCCTCAGATTTCCCAGGTGGCTCAGAGGTAAAGAACCTGCCTGCAAAGTAGGAGATGCAGGTTTGACCCCTGGGTCGGAAAGATCCCCTGGAGGGGGAAAGGGCAACCCACTCCAGTATTCTTGCCTGGAGAATTCCATGAACAGAGGAGTCTGGCAGTCCATGGGGTCGCAAAGAGTCGGACACGACTGAGTGACTAGTACTTGTGATGGGTTCTCAGCAAAGAGGGGCTCATCTGTGGACACCTTAGCCCCTGGCAGACCCCGTTGCTCTGTGCAGCAGAGCCTGGTCCTGGCCTGGCTGCCCTGAGGCTCCCAGCGTGGCTCTTCACCAGGTGACTCAGGGCAGGGCTCAAGACCTTTGACCCCACTCTGGGTAAGCGCCACAGAAGGTCTTTAGGCCTTGAGACCTTTACACCACTAGCGTTTATGATGTGTTTGACTCAGCATATCAGCTGTCCTTTGATTTCTAAAGGTAGAGGTTGGTATCAGAGTGCTGGGCACTTACCTTCCTGCCAAACTCAGTCCTTTCCCCCATCCTGTTGACAAGAAGGACTTCACATCCAGGTGCTTCAGTGAGGTGTTTCAGGTGGATATCTGGGGACACTGTATTTAACAGAAAGTATGATTTGTTCATAAGTAATCACATCTTGGTAACTTTTATCAAAGGGCGATATAAACAGCAAGGTACTTTAAACTTTTGAAAAAAATTACAGATTCATTTTTTATTATTATTAATTAAAAAAAATCTTTCTACAATTCTTTTCAGACCAAAAATGCCAACATACTAGGATTCTGCTGGACCAGTTCTACTGAAATTGTCTTCATCACAGATCAAGGAATCGAATTTTACCAGGTATTATATTTATTACTTGGGCTTTCTTGGTGGCTCAGTGGTAAAGAATCCGCCTGCCAATACAGGAGACACAGGTTCAGTCTCTGAGTCGGGAAGATCCCCAGGAGAAGGGAATGGCAACCCACTCCAGTATTCTTGCCTGGAAGATCCCATGGACAGAGGAGCCTTGTGGGCTACAGTCTACAGGGTCACAAAAAAGTCAGATAGGACTTAGCAAACAACCAAGAACAAATGTTTATTAACCTCTTCTAGAGAAAGGTTTGTGATCATGTTTTAGCAGCTTTTTTAATTCACTTGGGTTTTTTTTTTTCTAATTACAAGTAATACATATTTTTTTGTAAAACATTCAGATGCTACCTTTACTTTATATGGAAGGTAAGAAGTCCCCCATAATCCCTGGAAGTAACCATTATGAACTGATTTGGTGCCTGTTCCTCCACTTGGTTCCTACACTTAGAAATATGGTTATATGGTTATATATAATAACTAACTAACTTTGGGGACTGGCTTTTTTTTTTTTTTGGCATAGGGATATTTCTTAGACATCCTACCATATTTTATTCTGACTGGTATTCAGGTGTTATAGATGTGCTACAGTTTTACCAACTCTTGTTCATGAACATCTTTGTTTCCTAGTGATTACAAACAATTCTGTAGTGAGTTCAAGCAGTGAATGATCTTGTAAAGGTTGCTTTATGTTCTTAGATGACACAGTTCTTGGAAGGGAAATTATAATCTAGGTATGAATACCTGAAAAGCTGAACAGGGACTTTCCTGGTGGTCTAGTAATTAAGACTCCTTGCTTCCAATGGGTGGTATGTATTGGGTGGGGCTGTTGAAGGTTCTGTCCCTGATCAGGTAACTAAGATCCCACATGCCATGCAAGAAGGCCAAAAAATAAATTGGAAGTAAGAACTAAATTAAGAATAAGAAATGAAAACCTGAACAGATACTGGTAAATTTCTTCCAGAAGTTGCATTCTCACTAGCAATATAGGAATCTCCACTTTCCACACCATTAGCAGAGCTATATATCATAAATCTGTAGACATTTGCCAATCTTGAGAGGTGGAAAGCCATTTTAACTTGCATGTTTCATTAGGAGGGTGCTAAGCATCTTTTGTGTATCGTACATTTGTGTTTCCTGTTTTATGAATGGCCTTTTCATCTTAAAAAGAATATTTTTTTAAACTTTTTTTTTTAATATTGTTATTTTATTTATTTTTATTTTTTGGCTGTGCCATGTAGGATTTTAGTTCCCCTCCTAAGAATTGAACCCTTGCCCCCTGCATTGGAAGCTTTAACTATTGGGCTGCCAGGGAAGTCCCAGATTTTTTTTAACTGTGATTAAAAAAAAAAACACATAACATGAAATCTACCATCTTAACCATTAACAGTATAATTCATTAGTGTGAAGTATTTTCACGTTGTAGTGAAAATGAGCTCTAGAACTTTCATCTTGTAAAACTGAAGCTCAGTACCTATTGAACAACAACAACTCCCCATTTCCCCTTTCCCAGCCCATGGTAACCACAGGTTTCCTTTCTGCTTCTATGAATTTGTCTGCTTTAAGGTCCTCTACCTCCTATAAATGGAATCGTGCACTGTTTGTCTTTTTCTGGCCATCCTGTCTCACTTAGCATGATGTCCTCAAGGTTCATCCATGTTACAGCATGCATCAGAATTCCCTTCCTTTGCAAGCCTGAAAAATATTCCATTGAATACATACACTACATTCCGTTTGTCCATTTATCTACCGACGGACACTGGCATTGCTTCCAGTTTTTGGTTATTGTGAATGATGCTGCTATTAACACAAGTGTGTGACTATCTCTTTGAGACCCTGCTTTCATTTCTTTTGGGTATATAACCCGCAAATGGGATTGTTGGGTCACATAATAATTCTGTTTTTAATTTTTGAGGCATTTCTGCATAGCAGTTACGCCATTTGACGTTCCCAGCAATGGTGCACAAAGGTTCCGGTTTCTCCATCTCACCACTAACAGTTGTTGTTTTCTGTTTTATCCATAGCAGTCATCCTGCTGGGTGTCAGATGGTATCTCATTGTGGTTTTGATTTGCGTTTCTCTGATTGGTGATGGTGTATACCTTGTTCATGGCTTGGCTTTTTGTTCATGCTCTGGATGGTGTCTATTCCTCTTTTTAAAAAAATAATATTTATTTAATTTATCTTTGGCCGTGCTGGGTTTTTGTTGCTGCTCAAGGTCTTTCTCTAATTGCAGTGAGCAGGGGCTTCTCTTCGTTGTGGTGCTGGGGCTTCACATTACAGTAGCTTCTCGTGGAACACAGGCTCTAGGGCAGGTTTCAACAGTTGTAGCCCGTGGGCTTAGTTGCTCCGCAACTCATGGAATCTTCCCGAACCAGGGATTGAATCCCTGTTCCCTGCATTGGCAGGCAGATTCTTAAGACACTGTGTCACCAGGGAAGTCCTCTCTGTTTTTAAATTGGATTATTTTCTTTTTGTCGAGTTGTAGGAAGTGTTTGTATAGTTTGAATATTAACCCTTTATCAGATGATTTGCAAATACTTTGTTCTGTAGGTTGCCTTTTCACTCTGTTGTTTACATTGGACTTTATCTTTTAATAACTAACTTACTGACATAGTAATGCATCTTATGTTACCGGAACATAATTGACCAGAGTGTTTCAATATTAACTTACATCACAAATTGCTGGCCACAGGCCTTAGTTTCTGCAAAACTCCCCTGGTCAGTCATGTATTAATATGTTCCAGCTGCCTGATCTTTTGAGAAAGCTCCTGAAATCTCTTAAGTGGAGCCAAAGTGGAGAGGGTTAGAATTCTTTCAGATGTTGTTTGTTGTCCCAACGAAACCAGTGTAATTTAATTTAGAATGTAGGAATGGAGGAGGCACACCTGTGTAACACAGGATGCTGTGAATGCCGTGGTACTTTGCTGTAGGTCGGTTATCAGTACCTCAGTGACCAGCAGAAAGGAAAGCTACCTGAATCCCATATGCACAGAAATAGAATTTTGTGCCTGTGACTAGCAAGGAAAGGATTGTGGCTTTACAGAAGGGTTCCTGGGGCAGTCATTTGAAAGTATCTTTCTGTTCTCAGAAGTAGAAGAGTGTACATTCAGGTCATCTAGGTGGTTTTAAGATCTTCAAGAAATAAGTTAGAAAGAAAGAGGACTCTGACACGTTTATTTTATTATCCCTGGATCATCGAGAAACCCATGCCCCCAACGCTGACTTCCAAGTCAGTTCTTCAGGGCAGTGTTCTGGGAGCATTAACATCACCTTTGGGCTCTATTCGGCACTCCTTAATGTATCAGGAGATTCTGAGTATATTTTAAATGTGCTATTATGATAAAATAGTTACTCGGCTTGCACATGGAGTCTCATGAACACGTCTGTTAGAAGAAGGATACCCCCTCCCCCCAGCCTCAGACTGAGCGGGAGACCAGGAGGAAGGCTGACTCTGCAGGCAGGGCGGTGGCTGATTTCGTGCATGTGGCTCCAGGGCGTCGGTTTGTTTTGCCGGATCCATGACAACCAGGGATGCTGATGCTCCCCACTCTTGGGAGGATGGTGCCTGGGAGTGTGGGGGCTTGGGTGGCCCTGGAGTGAGCTGGGCTACCTGGGTTGTCAGAGGTTCCTTTGCCCCTTGGAGCCTTATTTTTTCCCCTCAAATCAGCCTAATGATGCCCAGCCCTTGGGGGCAGGGAAAGAATAAATGAGCTAAGATTTGGAAGTGTTAATAAGCACAGGGCTGGAAGAATGGTAGCTGTAATAAATAAAAATGATTTTTTTTCTACTTTACTAACTACTGCTTTTTATGATTTTCTCTGTGTACTATGTCAGTTTTCAGGTATTTTCTTTTCTATTATTTTGGCCATACCTGGAGGCATGCAGGATCCTGACCAGGGATCAAACCCGCATTCCCTGCAGCAGAAGCAGAGTCCTAACCACTGGACCACCAGGGAATTTCCCATTTGCTGTTTTCAAATGAAGCTTCTGTTTCTTGAACTTTGTGTCAGGTGTTACCAGAGAAGCGGAATCTGAAGCTCCTGAAGAGCCAGAACATCAACGTGAACTGGTACATGTACTGTCCCGAGGGCTCCGTGATTCTGCTCTCCACCACAGTGCTTGGAAACGTGCTGCAGCCCTTCTACTTCCGGGTAAGGGTCAGCCTCCCTTCAAAAAAGTCCTCTGACCTTGTTCCTCCAACAGCCTAACTGATCTGTAACTTCAAAGGGGCAAGTTCCTCCAACAAGAGCCTCGCCCCTTCTGACCACTAGAGGGCACCCCATACCATCCCATCTCCATCAAGAATGGGTCCTAAGGCTGGAACCCTGAAAAGGAGGGGAAGACTCGGTGCACGTGTATCCTCAGTGCTTTTGATGTGGGGAGGGCTGGAACATCAGAAGGGCTTAATAAGCTTCTGCAAAAACTTTTTTCTCCCCCAAACAGGCTGGCACCATGTCGAAGCTGCCCAAGTTTGAGATTGAATTACCAGCTGCCCCAAAGTCAACTAAACTGAGCCTCTCAGAGAGAGACATTGCCATGGCGACAATGTATGTCTGTCCTTTGGGAGAATTCCTTCTCATAATTGTTTTCAGTGCTGTCATGATAGGAGGTTGTTGTAAGCACGTCAGGGCTGCCCTGGCTCCTGTAGCCCTGGAACACAAGAGAAGGACCCCCCTTCTCCACTTCCGGGTCTTATGAATGTAGAAAGCTCCTCATCTTCCGGACATTCTTTTCTGATTGGTTTGACTTGGTGATCTTAGAGAAGTTTTTTTAACCACATTCGTCTGATAAAATGAGACCATTGAGCCACTTTCTCAGTTTCAGAAATTTTTTTTTTTAGTTCTGAAGCTTATCAAAGTTTTAGTTTGAAGCTTATCAAAGTTTTTTTTACATAAAATATATCATACTTGTTCTAAAGAAAAACATAGTTTAGATTTTTTATCTAACAGATGTAGACCTAAATTATTTGTGTAGGAAGGTTTATTTTCATTTGGAAATGTAGATAGCTCAGTTTAAAAACTTTATTATGAAAATATCAAACACAAAAATAAAACTGATTCAGAGAATCTCCTATATACCCAAATTCAGGAAATATCAACAGTTTGCTTCTAAATTACTTCCTATTCTTCTGTGGCCTAAAACTTTTTTCCAAATGGTAAAATATTTTTAGCACTTAGAATGCTTTTTTTTTCTTTTTAAAGAAATCTGAGGCATGATGGTGTAGAAAAAGATCAAATGAGAAGTCTTTGCAAAAGACGACCCTTCCCTCTATCTCTTCCTTGTCCCTGAGGCAGGCCCCAGCACAGTGTGAACTCCTGGAACAAAAACCTGCCTACAGGAACTGGTCAGAGCAACACTTATCAGATGAGGCTTAAAAATGCAAAGTGATTATCCTTTCCTATGATTAAGGAATGTATTCATTTTACAAAACTGGGAAATCACAGAAAGTGAGAAGAAAAACGGACTTGGCATATTACCCTGGGCTTCCCAGGTGGCGCTAGTGGTAAAGAATCCCTCTGTCAATGCAGGAGACTCGGGTTCGATCCCTGTGTTGGAAGATCCCCTGGAAGAAGAAATGGCAACCCAGTCCACTATTCTTGCCTGGGAAATCCCATGGACAAAGGAAACTGGTGGGCTACAGTCCATGGGGTCGCAAAGAGTCGGACATGAATGAGCACATGAGCACACACAGCATATTACTCAAGGACGACTATTAACAACCTGTACTTCTTTCCAGTAGTTTTGGACATGCTGCATAAGTTTGTGGGTGTTTTTTTTTTTTTTTAATACTGTGATCAAGTTTATTTAGTTTTGCATCCCCCCCTTTTCACTTAATATTAGATTTCTTTTTTTTTTTTTTAAGATAACTGCACTTTCTTTGCAAATGTTTCTGTTGGCTGTAGAATATCTCATGCAGAATATCTGAAAAAGTGGTTATCTTGTAATTCACTTACCTATGGCCTTATAACTCAGCATTTAGAATGGGAGGATGTCAGATGACCAGCGTGACTTACGTCTCCTTGTTCTCTGATCAGATACGGCCAGCTGTACGTTCTCTTCCTGAGGCATCATTCTCGGACCTCCAACAGTGCTGGAGCAGAGGTGGTCCTGTATCACCTACCACGGTACGCTTAACGCTGTCTTCCCCCTTCCCCAGTTTTAAAATACGAACCACAGCTTGTTGATCTATTTTGTGACCTTTCTCTTGTCTTACAGAGAAGGTGCCTGTAAAAAGATGCACATATTGAAGTTAAACCGGACAGGGAAGTTTGCCTTAAACGTGGTGGACAACCTGGTCGTGGTTCATCATCAGGACACAGAGGTATGAGCATAGGGGCATGTCCTGCTCCAAGGAGCTGTGAAAATGACAAAACATTCTGCAAAAGACTAGAAAGTGTTCTTTATGCTCAAAATCCAGGTAGAAATGGGTTTGGTCTTCTAGATGGTTTAGGAAAACCCTACCAGTTGATTAGGAGAATTAAATACTGTTTCAGAAAATAACACACATGAGATCGAACTTGGGAATAGTCATTTGGTTGAGTCACCTGAGCCAGGAACGCCTGCCGAGCCACTGTGTTGCGCTAGCACCGGAGCCCCTTTGTGAGTGTAAATGATGGTGGTTTTGAGGCCATGTGGCTCCAGAGAAAGAACTAGAATGCCTGTCAGCTGGGTGTCTGGTGGGAGACAAGCCGCTTCCCTCCTGGAGGCTGGTGACACCCGTGTGGTTAACTAATCAAGATGTTACAAGTTGAAGTGACAAGGCTGTGTTCTCATCACTGGAGCCCTTCAGAGGCAGCGAGTCATAGACGTGGGGATCCATGTGAGAGCTGGCGGAGAGCTGTGATGTCGCAGCAGAGTCCTCCTCAGATAGGCACCAGCATGCAGGGGTCGATCGCAGACACGAGGCTTCTTCAGCGGATCTGAACAGAAGACGTGAGGTCCCGAGAGGGCGGGTGGAGCTGCGGTCTGTTGGGCTGATACCACACGGTTGTCTTTCTGCCCGCCAGACGTCGGTGATATTTGATATCAGGCTGAGGGGGGAATTCGACGGCTCTGTTACTCTGCATCACCCGGTGCTCCCAGCTCGATCCATCCAGCCCTATCAGATCCCCGCAGCAGGTACGAGGGAGTCGCCGTGTGTGGGTGGAAGGGGGAGCAGGTCCAGGGCTTCCCACATCTGTTCACTTTCCCAGGGCTGCTTCTGTCTGTTTTTTCTAACGTCACTACTGAATCTTGGGCTTCCCTGGTGGCTCAGATAATAAAGAATCTGCCTGTAACGCAGGAGATGCGAATTCAGTCTCTGGATTGGGAAGATCCCCTGGAGAAGAAAATGGCACCCACTCCAGTATTCTTGCCTGGAGAGTTCCATGGACAGAGGAGCCTGGCGGGCGACAGACAGTTTTTGGGGTCTCAGAGTCAGTCACGACTGAGCGACTAACACTACTGAGTCTATAAGTTACATTGTGTTCTCATGAAAAACGTTTTATAAGTGACATGAATCTCCCTTTGAAGAAAACAGAATGATTTTCTCTGAGGTTTACAATGGAGCATTGTGATTACCCATTGAAGCTCAAAGAGTTTTTATGTTGAGTAAGATGTTGACATTTCTGTTTGTCTCTGCTCGGTAACCCTGGGGTTAAGCTTGGCTATTTATGGCTGTTATTTATCCTGGGATCACTTCTCCTTATTGTTCTTACATTCTGTGTCACTGTGATGACGACTGTTGTCTTCCCTTGACTGGTGGTCATGGGAAGTGTTAAGGCTGTAGTTGTGAGGTTATTCTGAACCCATCCTCCGACCCGAAGAGGTGGCAGTGAGAAGTCAGAGGAGAGAGAAGGTCAGGATGTCAGAAAAGGGGAAAAGCCATTTCATTCCTTTTGCTTTTCCTCAGTGTGACTGACTTCAGGGGAGACCTCAAACCATGTTCTTTTTCAAGGAGATGGGAATCTGGAGCAGGTTGGTTGTAGTTGCCATGTATAACCAGAGTCACAAGTGCACGTGTGGAACTCCGGGAGGAGCGTTTTCTTAAAGGAACCCTTGTCAGATAGCTTTGGGTTGGCCTAACCCACTGACAGGATGTCCAAGTACATGTCACGAGAAGAATCAGGTCAGGCTCTTGCTGACAGTTTAGCCAGAGCGCTGCCTGGCACCTTCACGCTGCGACTTGCAGGATCAGCCAGCTGAGCAGAGTTTGAGAACAAGCTACAGTTGACCCTTGAACAGTGAGGGTTAATCTGCATATAACTGATGGTCAGCCCTCCATACCCATCGGTCTGCACGGGCAGACTCAGCCACCCACAGGCTGTGCAGTCCTGTGGTTTCTACTGTTGAGAAATACCTCTGTGTAAGTGGGCCCGTGGAGTTCACACCCGCCTTGAGGGTCGGCTGTAGTTCTCACATCTGATTAGGTCTCAGCCTTCTCTGTTCTTTCCAGCTTCTTCCTTTTCCCAGGGTAGTTGAAAGGTGTCAGCACTTAGAGTAGATGGTGTCAGATGAATAGCTGGTATCTGCGATTGCTTACTCAGCATGAAAATAAATGCTGGTAATTGGAGCAAGAACAACTCTAAACATTCCAGCCCCATCCTCTAATGGGGCGGGAACGGGTGGGGAGGGTGGTTGGAGTCTGTGCAAAATTAGTATCTTTTCTAACCAGCTGATTAAAACCTATCTTCCAATCTGAAATCACCCAGGTGACTTTTTCAGTTCTTTCTTGCGCACGTGTGTAAAACAGCAAGACAGCGCTGTGAAAGAAACTTCAACCCGTTTTCTGCTTCTTTCAAGACTTCTTCCTTTAAGACCGCTTCATGGATTGTTCTTGACTTCCCTCTTCCTCCTGATCGGTGTTATCAGTGGGACATGCCAGCTCACTTCCTCCTTACTTAACTGCAGTCGAATGAACACGCACTGAAGCCTTTAGAAAGAATTAAGTGTTGCAGTGGTAGCACTTTCTGGTTGGGTGTCTTAGCCGTTACACGTGTGTTTTCTCTGTTTGTAGGTCCGGCTCCTGTGACCAGCCAGTCCCCCGTCCCATGTAAACTCTGTATCTTTTCCAAAGGCCTTGGCCAGGCCGGGGAGGGGAGCTGTCACCTCTCCTTACACGGGGGTCTAAGGGTGGTCCAAGACCCCGAGTCTGATGAATTGCATCATGGAAATCACCCGTGGGGTTTCCCTCTCATCGAGGGCCGGGCCTCCATGGGGGCCTCAGTGAGGGGTGGGAAGGATGCTCATGGGACCTGGGTTGCCTCCTGTCCTCCTCTCCTTGGGGTAGTGTTTCCTATAACGTGTGGATTCTTCATCGTGGATCGTCTTCCAGCCCGACATCATCATCAGCGCGAGTCAAGGTGGGTCTGGGGTGCGGGTGAGGTTGTCCCGTTAGAAAGACGAGCTTGTGGAGGGTCTCCTGTGCGTCTCGAGGGTACCGGCTCGGTGCCGGCCCTGGGGAGAAAGGGCTGACTCGGTCATTTCCAGTGAAGCCTTTAATTCTCTCCCGGAGCCCCATTGAGAAGGACTGTGCCCACTGCCCAGCAGTGAGGGTGTTGGGAGGTTCGAGGACAGGGGTTGCTCAGGGCTGGGAGGATGGTGGGTTCCAGGGCTCCTTTGGGAGCTTCAGGAATTGGCCTTTGTCTAACGAGTCAGAGCAGAAGAGGAGCCCAGGACCAGAGTCTGTGCTTGGGCTGCCACCTGCTCTCCCATCAGCGCTGAAGGGGAGGAGGTGCCTATATTCAGTGGATGCTCCGGGAGTGTGCAGGGAAGGTTCCTCTGTGAGGAATCGGCCAACATGCAGAGGTCATTGCCTGCAGCCCCACTGTGTGTGGGTGTCCTGAGCGTCGCAGCCTGGGCTGTGTTGTGAGCGCAGCCACTGGCTCAGCTCTGCAGCATCACCTCCCCCGCTACCCCCTGACCCCGGCCACCGGGAAGGTGGAGGCAAGCAGCACTGGGGCCACTGCTCTGGTGTGCAGCCAGGGTTCAGCGTGCCGCCTCTCCACAGGTTACCTCTGGAACCTCCAGGTGAAACTGCAGCCCATAGTGAACCTCTTGCCGGATAAAGGCAGGCTCATGGACTTCCTCCTGCAGAGGAAGGAGTGCAAGATGGTCATCCTGTCTGTGTGCTCGCAGAGTGAGTAGAGGTCGGGCGGCTTCAGCCTCTCTGTCTGATTCCTGACACGGCCTGCACGCCCACCGGGAGATGGGCCACACTCCTCTCTTGTCTGCAGCCTGTGGGCTCAGTGATGGGGCCATCATTTAACCCCCTGGAAAGGCTGCTTGGTATAAAAGTGATTTATCCCTGCAAGACATTTCTTGGGTAGGAGAGACTAAAAAACAGACCTAAACCTGGGCACACAGAGGGTAGAGGCTGCCCTCCCCAGCTGGAAAAGAAACCTTTTCCTGAGTCCAAGTCACTCACGACGTTGTGTCTGTTAATACTCTGAGACTCTCCTGACGCCCTCTGTTAGTATCTGGCAAGGGCTGGTGACCGCCCTCAGGGCCCCCAGCCCCTAAACTGTGTCACGTCTCCTGGTAACCGTCAGAGACGAGTCCTTTCTCTCCTAGCGTGTCGGCTGACCGCTGTGAACCTTGATTCCTTCCAGTGTTGACAGAGTCAGACAGAGTGACGTTGCCCGTGATAGCCACCGTCTTTGACAAACTCAACCAGGAGTATAAGAAGTACCTGGACGCTGAGCAGAGTTACACTATGGTAAGTTGTATGTACACCTTACATACAAGGTGGACACTCCACCCCACCCCACCCTGGGTATATTTTCAACATGATTATAAGCAAGATTCTCATAGATTGATAACACTGAGGTTTGCCCTGTGCCAGAGAGCATGGTGGATGTTTACAGGGAGCGTCAACTTAAAGAGTCCCCGTGTCCCCTGAGCTCAGAGGCTGACTGTCACTTAATGGCTTCCTCTTCATTTGTTGTTTTTAATCTCCGTTTGGTCTTACACATGTGTAGATCCTTGGTCTCCCTTTATGTAACAGATGAGAAAATCAGTCTCAGTTTGCATTATTTTATGTCTTTCTGCCAAGCCAGAGTCTAGACTTTGGTGAATCAGTAATGTAAATCATTTTGCCACATCTTCCTTTCCTTTTAGGATGGAAAAGCTATAAAAATAAGACTTCTCCTGTCATTCAGTCAGGCTCCTTTTAGGATCCTGATGATTCAGTATTAGCATTGCGCTTTTCCTGGAGTAGGTTTAGGTGTTTGTTGGACTTCCCTGTTGGTCCAGTGGTTAAGACTCCACGCTCCCAGCACTTCCACTGCTAGGGGCGTGGTGTGGGACCAGTTGGGGAATTGGTCTGGGGACTTAAGATCTCACATATCACTTGTGGCCAAAAAAAAAAAAAAAAAACCCGCCAAACAAAAATGTCAAGTGTCTGTTGTGAAGGGTAGGCTTCTCAGGGTCTGCTATACTGTTTCATAAGTGTGTCTTCTGAAGCTAGAAGGAAGTTCAGGACAAGTGGAATGAATTATTTGCCTTCATGAACCTGAGTAGTCCGAAGGCTAAAAATGGCAGTGGTTTTAAACAATAACAATCCCCCAGAACCCCCTCCCTTTAGCTTCTCAGGGATAACAGGGCTGAGGCGCAGTGTGCAGCCTTGTGTGGCCCTGTCCTCAGACCCAAGCCCTTCTGGAGCGGTCCTGTTCTTGCCGCTGGTGTTCCGGGCAGAGGCGGCAGCAGGTCTGATCTCAGAGGGCAGTCTCTGTGAGCCCCGACGCTGCGGTGCTCCGGCTTTGTAAACCTGTGGGAGTCAAGGGTGTGGTCCACCAACACCACCACTGGAGCATGTCGGGCTTCTGCCAATGCAGGTTCACAGGTGCCCCCTCGCAGAGTCAGCATTACAAAGTGAGGTGAAGTCGCCAAGATCTCACGGGGCTTTCTCGCTCAGTGACATTTGGGGAGCCTTGCTTACTATTCAAAAAGCTACTGAGGGAATTCTCTGGCGACCCAATGGTTAGAACTCTGTGTTCTCAGCACAGACGACCCAGGCTCATTGTCTAGTCTAAGATCCCACAAGCCTTGCTGCTCAGCCAAAAAACAAAAAATTCTGTTGATACTCATTGTAAGATATTTTTTACCCAGTGTAGGATCTGAGCTTCGTAAAACAAAGAAGCAGTAGCCATTTTAATTAGATGACAAATGCCAGATTGTTTGCAATTAACAATATTAGGGAGTTATTTTAAGAGCTTAAAAAAAAAATAATTCTCAATAAAACTACGTCTTAGGCTTTTTAGTTCCATCCGTGAACACGGGTGTGTTTTCAGGATGATCAGCTCTGCCCTGCTAAACATCCTCTCCAGCTGCACTGCAGTTTGTCCAAGTACTACACTCTGCTCATGCCCAGGCTCACAGCATCTAGGAATTTGGTCTTTTTGGATTGACTGCAAACATACCGTTACCCAGAAGACGACTGAGATCCTGTCTGTGGTTTGTGTGCAGGCCATGGAGGCGGGCCAGAGCCGGAGTGGCCCGCTGCTCAGGAGGCCGGTGCGCACCCAGGCCGTGGTTGACCAGTCGGACATGTACACCCATGTTCTGTCGGTGTTTACGGAGAAGAAGGTAGGGGAGGCTCACCAGCCCGCTTTGGGTTTAGGATTCCCAAGGCAGTGATCATACTTGAAGGGAACTGAGGAAGAAGAACTCAGAATGTGATTAGAGTAACCGAGCTCTCTTGGAGTGAGGACTGAATGAACGCTCATCGTTTGGCCCCTAATCCTCAAGCTTAAATATGATCACAGACCTGGGAGAGTCTGGAGGGTGGCTTAGTGGTAAAGAACCTGCCTGCCAGTGCAGGAGATGTCAGAGATGCAAGTTTGATCCCTGGGTGAGGAAGATCTCCTGGAGGAGGGCATGGAAACCCACTCCAGTATTCTTGGCTGGAGAATCCCATGGACAGAGAAGCCTGTGGACTACTGTCCATGGGGTCACACAGAGTTGGACATGACTGAAGTAACCAAGTCCAGCACAGCACAGCACAGCCGAGTGGAACCCCAGAAGCCAGATGAAAGGAGTCACGTGTGTGTCTAACCAGTTATTCTCCTCTGTGCAGGAGACGCCGCACAAATTCGTGATCGCCGTGCTCATGGAGTACATCCGCTCCCTGAACCAGTTTCAGATCACAGTACAGGTACCTCTGTGGGCCCACGTCCAGGGACAGGGAATCATTAGAGTAAAAGCAGCATCACCGTCTTAACTGAGGTGGCTCTCAATATCCCACAAGGGTCTGCACACCTGGCTCAGAGTGAGTCACCCCCTCACAGGACCCCGTGTTTGTCAGTGGGATGATCAGTGTCAGATGAGGGTTGGCGTCTTTCACCTGCACATAGACCCCCTCCTCTTAGTGATGGGAGCTTCACGTAGAGCAGCCGCGGGCCTCGGCACACGGCGTCTCTGGGCTGTAGCTGAGTGGCATGCCTGTCTGTGCCTCAGCATTACCTACACGAGCTGGTCATCAGGACACTAGTCCAGCACAGCCTCTTCTCCACGCTGCACCAGTTCCTGCAGTACCACGTCCTCAGCGACTCCAAGCCTTTGGTGAGTGCTGGCCGGCGGGACTTCCCTGGGGATCCAGTGGCTAAGACTCCACGTTCCTAATGCAGGGCGCCCAGGTTCGATTCCTGGCGGGGTAACCAGACCCGGCTTGCCACAAGGAAGAGTTGGCATGTTGTAACTTAAGACCTGGCATGGCCAAATAAAAACAAGTATAAAAAATACTTTGATCTTCCAACATATGATGAATCCAGTCTGAACATGTGTGTCTTTCAGGCTTGTCTGCTGCTTTCCCTAGAAAGTTTTTATCCTCCTGCCCATCAGCTGTCTCTGGATATGCTGAAGGTAACTGATACAGCCAAGTTTCAAACCACACAGAAGGCTGTTCCTACTGCTTGCACTGACCTAGCTTTCTACCTTATTTCTAGCGACTTTCCACAGCAAATGATGAAATAGTAGAAGTTCTCCTTTCCAAACACCAAGTGTTAGCTGCCTTAAGGTTCATCCGGGGCATTGGTGGCCATGATAACATCTCCGCGCGGAAGTTTCTAGATGCTGCAAAGCAGACTGAAGACCACATGCTTTTCTACACGATATTCCGGTTTTTTGAACAGCGAAACCAGCGTCTGCGAGGGAACCCTAGTTTCACACCAGGTGAGAATACAGCTGCAAGGAAGATGTGGGGCAGCCACACTCAGTACCAGGAGATCACTGGTGGCTGGAGTGGGGCAAGAAGGCTTTTGGTTTGGAGAACTCTTGGGCTAGTTCTTTAAGAAGAAAATTTTGTACCAGCTGACATAAGCCTTAGCCTGTTCACTGTAGTGAGAGTGGATTTAGGGTGCTGATGCAGTTGGGGTTCTGCTCTAGAACTTGCAGGGACTGATGGGGTGGAGACAGTGTCATCTGGGCACAGCTGTCTGACATCTGGGCCCGGAATGGCCCTTTCTGAAGAATCAGGAACAAGACCGGAAATGGCTGTAGAGGGTTGTCAATGGCCTGAGGCTTGTTAATGTTTCATTTTTAGGCAGGATGCATTGGCCAATCACTCTAACCTCCAAAGTTATGAAATCTAAAACACCTTTTCCCAGGATGGGGGAACCTGTGACTCCTTCAGGGCTTCCAGTGTTTACAGATCTCCCCGCTTCTCTACCGTCTCAGGGCAGACGGCGGGGTTGCTGGGGGTTGTCAAGGTACCAGCCAGTCCCGTGATGGCATGAGCTGTGTGAACAGAAAGGATGACGCAGAAGCTTAGGAAAACAAAGTATTTTATGAGAGAGAAAGAAGTTAAAACCCAGTGTCCACATCTAGGAGCCGCACAGCGCTCCCTTGTCTTCTCCTTTTGTGCCTCGTCTTAACGGATTAAATCTGCATTTTCCTTTACAGGAGAACACTGTGAGGAACATGTCGCTTTTTTCAAACAAGTTTTCGGAGACCAAGCTCTAATGAGGCCTACAACGTTCTGAGGTCACTTGCTAGTTTTTTATGTATATATATAATGTGTACAAAGTTAATTTATTGCATTAATAAAGCTCTTTAACCTACAAAATGTTGTAATAAAGGATGTATCTACCACATCCTCAAATGTTACTAAAAATAAGGTGTAGAGCTTGTGTGATGGCTTACTCCTGAAAAGGAGAAACATTGCATTGATTGGCCTTTAGGAAGTGTCAGTGAGCAGATCGCAAGCTCCCTAGCGCCCCCTTCTGGCTGCCTGAGAACCAGGCCTCATTCCTGGGGAACCGAAAGGTGCTCCAGCGCCCTGGGGCTGCCTTCAGGTTCAGTAATACTGCCTCCAGTCAGAGTCTGCATTCCTGAGTTTAAAAGCGCTCCAGCCAAAGCGGCTGCTGTTTAGTAGCCTGATGCTTGCTCACATCCAGGGTTCAACCGAACCTTGACGACGCGGTTGCTGTCCAGTGGTAAACCAACCAACCCGCAGACAGTCTCAAGTCCGTGAGGGGGCAGCTAGAAGTTGAGGAGCTGTTCTTGCTCTGCACCTCTGTATCACTGCTGCATGGTCAAACTTTTGGCTTTATTTATTGACGGGCCTGTGAGGGATAAAATAACTTATGAATCATCTCTTGAGAAAAGGAGATGGTTTCAGAATTTCCTGTCCCCCAGATTTCCCCCAGATTTAAGGGGGGAAAAAACCCTCGTTTTCTCAATCACAAAGCTATATATCAAGCAAATTAATACTGTTCTGTTAATCACAGGTCATTTATAGAAGCTGAAGTTGCCACAGAGGTAAAATACGCTCCTAAGGAGAACTCCAAATTAGAGACAAACCACAGAGCAGCGTTGTTCTTTAAAGTGAATGGAAATGAAGGCTGCTCCAGGGCACCGCGGGCTGTGGCCAAACTCAGGTCCTTCTCAGCGGGGAGAAGCCCTGGGCCTCTGACATGCAAGCTCACTCCCAGTGCTGACCACGTCAGGCCCCGGTTTTCTAATGAAGTGATTTAGCAATGAAGCCCCAGGATCAGAGTTTTTCTCTTAGAATAAATATTTTATCAAATGACCACTGGTATGAGTACGTTCAAAAACTTCAAAAGAAAGCGTCAAGGTACCCGCCCTTCTATCAGGCTTCCTCCGTCCCACCAGGTTAAAAACAAAAAGCTCTTACCTATGTAACTGAGTAAGACAGGGAGGAATATTAGTCCATGAGTGGCTCCCAGTAAGACCATAGCTAGATACATCCTGAAGTAAAATATCTGAAAAATTTGAGATTTGGCAAAGGCCAACACAATAATGCCTCCAAATTTCGTTAGTGTGATTCCACTGAATACCTAAGAAAAGAGAGATGGGCTCAGAAACCACTTGTATCAACTGGCCATAATTGAACACTTTCTCTTAAAGGGATTTCTTAAACACCAAGGTCCAAAGTAATGGGGGCCTGAACTCCAGCTTTCAGAGTTACTGCTAAGCAGCATTTGGCTCTGCCTAAATTATTTGCTGCTTATGAATCTGAGAAAAAAAAGGTGTAATAAGGATAAAAGCTGTGTATTTTGCATATACCCCATAGCAAGTCTATCAGCACCATTTTTCCAAGAGCATTAGTTTTAAATTAAGGTATGTACATGATGTTTTTAGGCAATGCTACTGCACACTTTTCATTGTTCATCTGTAACAGTATTTTCTATGGTGGGAAAGGAACTGGTTCACAGTCCAGCCCCGTATCCTGGTTCAGCCTGAGAAGATTCTGCCAGCCTGACCCACAAACCACACCGGGTTCCAAGTGTGGCAGCTCGTCTGCTTTTCAACACACACGGCTGGGCCTGGGCTTTCAGTGGCTCTCACATCAAACCTGTTTTCCTGCTTCAGGCAGACTGTGCAAAGCAGTCACCAAAGGGAACAGTCCTAAGGAATTCCAGGCTACAGCTCTATTCAAGTTTCCTGAATTGCCTGAAAACTTGTAATCCTGAGGTACTGCCGCTAAGTCAGAGATAACAAATTGTGTCTTCAGAGTTTTGAATGGTGAAGTTCCTTCTCCTGAGACGCTCTCAGTTGCCCGACTGGGCCCTTCACGGCGAAGTCGCTGCCCGGGTGGCCTACTCGGTGGTACTTACAGAGCTGCCCATGTAGGAGAGCACCTCCTCTGCCCGCTCCACGCGGCTGCCCTTCGTGCTCACCGTGAACGCCCTCGTGATGTGGCTACAGAACTCCACGGAGATGCCGCAGCTCTGAAATAAAGTGTTCCCATGAGGGCTGCTCTGCTCCGGTTAAAGGTGGTAAAGGCAGCTACCCCCTTCCCGGGATCTTTGGTTACCAGGGCACCCTGGGGGGCGTCAAGGAGCCCCGAGCAGAGCCCCTTCTACTTGTAAGACAAAGCCCCCATGGCACCCACATCAGCTGTCCCGGGAAGCCCGTGGAATCTCCAGATTCCTCCAGCAGATCGGCCTTCTCTGGGCGAAGCGACTGAAACCTCTCAAGGTCCTCGCAGCCCCGACCCAGGCAGCACACTGTCATCTCTTTAGCAGGGGCTCCTCGCTGCCACTGCCCCTGAAGCATGTTCTTCTCCTCTCTGAAGGGCACATGCACTGGGTCTAGCTTCTGTTCATACTTTTTCAGATACACATATAATATTTAACACTTCAAAAGCAACTGGCAACTACATGAGAGGCAAAAAGTCCTGGTCAGAAAATTCCATTCAGAAGGGGCAATTTTTCCAAGTGGAAATGGATATCTTGCTATCATCAGGCTACATACTTCGACAACTCACCCTTCAGAGTACTACAGGCAGAATACTTCAGCCAGACCGTGACGTCACACTGTCATCGTTACGGGACCATGTCCAGCTGCCCATGTGCACCGAAAGCAAGAGCTGACCTTGACCTTTCACCCCAAGAAACAAGGCACATCGGTGGCACAGGAGTGAGGGCTGAGCGCTCCCCCAGGACTCACCATGACCAGGTTGACCAGAGAAACCGCGTTCAGGCTGATGCCCCACAGCCACATGACGCCGAACATGTTGACGAGGATCATGGCGATGGTGGCGCACATGAGGCCCGCAGACCACAGGTCACAGCCCAGGAGGCCCACGGCCACCAGGAAGATGGCGCCCAGGGACACGCCGAGGTTGAAGACGGTGTCGTCAATCATGGTCAGGTACTGCTCATAGAAGACGTAGAACACGCTGGGAGGGGGAGAGGGGTCTGTCACTGCTCGTTCTCACTCCGGGAAGCCTGACCCCTCATCCTGCCGCCACTGCAAAATGAAGCTACCCTGAGAGGCAGGCCTCACAGGAAACCTCCCTGTTTTTGTAAGACTCGCCTTTGGCAGTTCAGCTGGACCTCTGACCATGGACGCCCAAAGTAGGGCATCGCAGACGTGTATCTTATATCAAGTTTTTCTTCACGTGCCCAATCCATTCTGCTTTGAGCTGAGTGCTCAGTCATGTCTGACTCTTTGTGACCCCCGGGATTGGAGGTCACCAGGCTCCTCTGTCCATGGGATCTTCTTGGCAAAAATACTGGAGTGGGCTGCCATGCCCTCTTCCAGGGGATCCTCCCGACCCAGGGATTGAACCTGTGTCTCCTGTATCTTCTGTACTGCAGGCGGCTTCTGTACCTGCAGAGCCGTCAGGGAAGCCCCTGCTCTGCTTTGCAGGCATTCATCTATAATGTTTCATGGTACTTTGGGAAAACAAGCCTTGGTCTATCTGGAGGATTACCCCCAGCCAAACAGGGTCTGTGCAGGACCTGAGGAGATAATGCCATTTTGGCAAAGTTAACCAGCTCCTCCTAGAGGTCAGGACACCCACTCTGAGAGCTCCTTCCACAGGACAACAAGCTGGCCCTCTGTCAGGAAAAGGTCAAGGTTTCCTGAACTGAGACCCTGGGGGTTGGTGGGGAAATCACTTGTTTCTCCTACTTTTCTATATTGTCTAAATTCAGTATTTCGTAAAATATTTTCTTAATTTTTTTGGCCACACCCCTCTGGCATGTGGAATCTTAGTTCCCTGACCTGGAATCAAACACATGCCCCCTGCAATGGACTTGTGAAGTCTTAACCACTGGAGTGCCAAAGAAGTCCCAATATTTTCTTAATAATGAAAAAAAAATAAATGAAAGCAAGAAACCTCCACAAAGGCACCATCTCCAGTAATCTGCATCGGGAGCCCTGCCTTGCTGGGCCCTCTCTGTAGGGCTGCTTCCCAGGCGCCCCCACCCCCGGCCCCCGCTGCTGTTCTGCAGGGTGAGCTCCACCTTGAGACTTTGGCAGGTGCTGCACAATCTGGCTCTCCTTGCCCAGACGCCATATCCAGCGACAGGTTTCCCCCAAGCTCAGGATGGAGCTGGGGTCAGAAGGAAAGCCAAGTGTCAGCACCATACTCCCCCACCCCCTGCCAACCCCAGCAAGGAAGCCCCGGCGTGTGGGGCCGCTCCCCAAGACACCCTCGTGTACACCCTACCTGTATGGGAACACCCGGTGATCACCCCCTTGCTGGTTCATGGTCCTGGTGATGTTGTTGGCGATGAGGCGGGCCTTCTCCATGGCATCGATGAAGTCAGCCGAGGTCTGCAGCACCGTGTGGTAGGTCATGAAGTATGTGGCTCCCACGCTCGTGCCGTTGTCCACGATGTTGACGGCAGCGCTGTAGGCAGCATGTCCCCTGCGACAAGACAGCGGTGTCAGAGGCCACACCTCGTGCCCCATCTGCAGGATCTGGGCATCCAAGCTTCGTGGGGTCACCTGACCCTGGGCTCGGGTCAGATCAGCTGTCAATTTCAGGGACAGGGAAGCCCTTGAAAAGGAAAGAGGAAGGTCTAGCTTATGCTTTCCCACACTTTGCTGCTTTGGTTTCTTTGCACGCAGCTGCTCGTTTCTGTAGCTGGCTCTACTCTGCCATCCAATGTGTTATTTTACAGAGTGTATGCCCAGCCATGCTGTGTAACAGGAGGCAGGAAGGGACGGGGGCCCTGGAGTCAGGTGGCCCTGAGATCACCCTCAGTCCTGGAACTCCAGGGTAAAATGACTAAATTTCGGCTGCAGTGTCATCTGCAAATGGGTGCACCACCATCTCCTCACAGGGCTGTAAATAAATGAAGTAGTGCCAGTGAGGTGCCAGGCACGATTCAGGCTCAAAGAAAGTTCCCTGTGAGTGGTGGCTGTTGCCTTCCAAAGAGCTGCATTCTCTCTGACTTGTTTATGCAGGCTGAGTGTTCAGTCTGCAGGGAGATCAAGATTCAAGGTTCATTCCTGCTTTGTTTTGGGGGATAGTTCTCCCACCGTACCTAGCCTAGGTCCCAAAACGCAGACATGACACATGACTGATGGAACTTGGGTCATATTATGTAATCTTAATGAAAAACAGGGATGTCCAGCATTTACCATTATAATGTAAATATAACCCTCACCTTCTATCTGAATCCCCCCAACTCCAGACCTCAGTTGTCTCTGCTATTTCTGGGCCAGACATCCTGTTTCCATGGGAACTGGCTGCCTGGCTGGATGGGGAAGTGGGGCAGCCCAGGAGCTCATGTACAGACAGGCTGGCAAGAAGCACAGAGGGGAAAGGAAAACCTACACCTTTACCCCAGGCAACGCCACCAGGACAGATCTGTGGCCTCATAATTCCCACACAACTGGACAGACCGTTTCACGTCCTGAAATGCCCACATCCCTCTTCGCACTCCATCCTCCTGGAAGCCTGCACAGGACTCCAAGTCCTCTGTGCCGCCAGGAGGGCCAGGACACAGAGGGCAGCCTGGGACCAAACGCTCAGACCAGTCAGTATCAGCTGAGAATGAGGAAAGAGGAATTTTCTTCAAAGGCAGTTTGGTTTCTCTGCTTTCACAGAAGGGTGGGCACAGGGTGGCACATTGCAGAAACGAGGCCCTTCCCGCCCACCATGCCCACCCAGCCCCTCCCTGACCCCCACAGCATCTCAGCGCACATGACATGGGACTCGGGCATGCAGCTGAACGGCTCAGCCTCCCTTACCCTTTGCCACACTTGGGGTTCGGGTTGTCGGAGAGGAACATGGGCAGGAACCTCATGAAGTCTGCACCCTGAGGTCTCTGCTTGCCCTCCGGAGTCAGCGGCCGGCAGCGGACACAGGCAGGGTCGACCACTGTGCAAATGGGTGGAGGAGCCCGAGTGAGAAGGATGGGTGTCCAGATTAAAACATTTAAGATAATGATAAAGAATGGCAGGAGTTCTTCTCCTGAGATCCAAAAGCTTCAAACAAGTGATCTTTGCAGTCTAATGAAGTGGAAGTCCCATTTTCCCCTAACATAGGCTGTACAAATTTCCTTCCCCAGAGCAGGTTGCCTGCTTTAAGGACAACCTCAGTATGTTATTACCAGAGCCCAGGGCTTCCATGTTTTTATGAAGAAAATTCTAGGACAACCTCAACACTCTTATAAAACCATAGGGCAATAGTGACAAACAAAGCAGGCCCGTGACAAGCTACAGCCAGATAACAATCAAGAGAGGCCGTTGGTGTCACTGGGAAAAGATAAGAAGCCTGAAAACCAGAGTCCCCCAACCCGGTTCAGCCTGCAGCCCCATGGGGGGCAGGACACGGGACAATGGGCATCTCCAGAGTGGACCACGGAGGAAGGGGACACGGACGGGGGCTGAGACCCAGCGACGGCCGATAAAAACAGGTGGAAGTGGAGACGACATGCAAATGACTTTTAAACAATAAACTTAAATTTTTTCAGAAAGGAGGGAAAGATCTAGAAGGGTCAAGTACCCGACGCATTGCAGAACTGCTCCGTGCTGTTGTAGATGCGACAGCAAGATGATTGAGGCTTGACCCAGTCAAAGTAATCGTCAATCCAGGACGACGGGGCAAAGCCTATCCGGGTGCTAGAGAACAGGAGAGAAAGGGTTACGGATACCCCCACGAGGAGGAAGTCTTCAGTTTCAGTCCCTTTTCTTGAAATTCAGAACTTCCTTTTCTAGACCTTCTCATCCCACCCGGTCAGAAGACAAACCACATAAGTACTTAATGGGAAAGGCTTCCTTATATAAGGTGGTCCTGCTATATTTAAAATGAACAACTAACAAAGCTCTATTGCATGGTGCATGGAACCCTGCTCAGTGTTACGCGGCAGCCTGGATGGGAGGGGGTTTTGGGGCAGAATGGATACATGTACGTGTATGGCTGAGTCCCTTCACTGTTCTGAAACCATCACAACATTGCTAACTGACTATCTCCCAATACAAAGTGTTTTTGGTGTTAAAAAATTAAAATTGAATTAAAAAATAAATAAAA
>NW_024070206.1:28650609-28672806 GCF_014754425.2 Oryx dammah
AGACTCAGGCATGACCGAGTGACTAACACTTACTACTGACTCACTTACTCAGTTCAGTTCAGTCACTCAGTCATGTCTGACTCTTTGCGGCCCCATGGACTGCAGGTCACCAGGCCTCCCTGTCCTTCACCAACTCCCAGAGTTCACTCAAAGTCATGTCCATCGAGGCTGCTGGTAAAGTGGTTTGTCTTTGCCCATGTTTGTAATGGTTCTGCTACTTGGGGATCCACCTGGGTTCCTCAGATTTCCCAGGTGGCTCAGAGGTAAAGAACCTGCCTGCAAAGTAGGAGATGCAGGTTTGACCCCTGGGTCGGAAAGATCCCCTGGAGGGGGAAAGGGCAACCCACTCCAGTATTCTTGCCTGGAGAATCCCATGAACAGAGGAGTCTGGCAGTCCATGGGGTCGCAAAGAGTCGGACACGACTGAGTGACTAGTACTTGTGATGGGTTCTCAGCAAAGAGGGGCTCATCTGCGGACACCTTAGCCCCTGGCAGACCCCGTTGCTCTGTGCAGCAGAGCCTGGTCCTGGCCTGGCTGCCCTGAGGCTCCCAGCGTGGCTCTTCACCAGGTGACTCAGGGCAGGGCTCAAGACCTTCAACCCCGCTCTGGGTAAGCGCCACAGAAGGTCTTTAGGCCTTGAGACCTTTACACCGCTAGCTTTTAGGATGTGTTTGACTCAGCATATCAGCTGTCCTTTGATTTCTAAAGGTAGAGGTTGGTATCAGAGTGCTGGGCACTTACCTTCCTGCACTTACCACAAACTCAGTCCTTTCCCCCATCCTGTTGACAAGAAGGACTTCACATCCAGGTGCTTCAGTGAGGTGTTTCAGGTGGATATCTGGGGACACTGTATTTAACAGAAAGTATGATTTGTTCATAAGTAATCACATCTTGATAACTTTTATCAAAGAGCGATATAAACAGCAATTAAACTTTTGAAAAAAATTACAGATTCATTTTTTTATTATTAATTTAAAAAATCTTTCTACAATTCTTTTCAGAACAAAAATGCCAACATACTAGGATTCTGCTGGACCGGTTCTACTGAAATTGTCTTCATCACAGATCAAGGAATCGAATTTTACCAGGTATTATATTTATTACTTGGGCTTTCTTGGTGGCTCCGTGGTAAAGAATCCGCCTGCCAATACAGGAGACACAGGTTCAATCCCTGGGTTGGGAAGATCCCCAGGAGAAGGAAATTGCAACCCACTCCAGTATTCTTGCCTGGAAAGTCCCATGGACAGAGGAGCCTGGTGGGCTACAGTCTACAGAGTCACAAAAAAGTCAGATAGGATTTAGCAGACAACCAAGAACAAATGTTTATTACTTACCTGTTCTAGAGAAAGGTTTGTGATCATGTTTTAGCAGCTTTTTGAATTCACTTGGGTTTTTCTTTTTTTTCTGATTACAAGTAATACATATTTTTTTGTAAAACATTCAGATGTTACCTTTACTTTCTATGGAAGGTAAGAAGTAACCATTATGAACTAATTTGGTGCCTGTTCCTCCACTTGGTTCCTACACTTAGAAATATGGTTATATTGTGTAAACTTTTGGGACTGACTCTTTTTTTTTTTTTTTTGTATAGGGATATTTCTTAGATATCCTACCATATTTTATTCTGACTGGTATTCAGGTGTGTAGATGTGCTACAGTTTTACCAACTCTTGTTCATGAACATCTTTGTTTCCTAGTGATTACAAACAATTCTGTAGTGAGTTCAAGCAGTGAATGAGCTTGTAAAGGTTGCTTTATGTTCTTAGATGACACAATTCTTGGAAGGGAAATTATAATCTAGGTATGAATACCTAAAAAGCTGAACAGGGACTTTCCTGGTGGTCTAGTAATTAAGACTCCTTGCTTCCAATGGGTGGTATGTGTTGGGTGGGGCTGTTGAAGGTTCTGTCCCTGATCAGGTAACTAAGATCCCACATGCCGTGCAACAAAGGCCAAAAAATAAATTGGAAGTAAGAACTAAATTAAGAATAAGAAGTAGAAACCTGAACAGATACTGGTAAATTTCTTCCAGAAGTTGCATTCTCACTAGCAATATAGGAATTTCCACTTTCCACACCATTAGCAGAGCTAGATATCATAAATCTGTAGACATTTGCCAGTCCTGAGAGGTGGAAAGCCATTTTAATTTGCATGTTTCATTAGGAGGGTGCTAAGCATCTTTTGCGTATTGTACATTTGTGTTTCCTGTTTTATGAATTGCCTTTTCATCTTAAAAAGAATATTTTTTTAAACTTTTTTAAAAAATATTGTTATTTTATTTATTTTTATTTTTTGGCTGTGCCGTGTGGGATTTTAGTTCCCCTCCTAAGAATTGAACCCTTGCCCCCTGCATTGGAAGCTTTAACTACTGGGCCCCAGATTTTTTTTTAACTGTGATAAAAAGCACATAACATGAAATCTACCATCTTAACCATTGACTGTATAATTCATTAGTGTGAAGTATTTTCACATTGTACTGAAAACGAGCTCCAGAACTTTCATCTTGTAAAAGTGAAGCTCAGTACCTATTGAACAACAACTCCCCATTTCCCCTTTCCCAGCCCATGGTAACCACAGGTTTCCTTTCTGCTTCTATGAATTTGTCTGCTTTAAGGTCCTCTACCACCTATAAATGGAATCGTGCACTGTTTGTCTTTTTCTGGCCATCCTGTCTCACTTAGCATAATGTTCTCAAGGTTCATCCATGTTACAGCATGCATCAGAATTCCCTTCCTTTGCAAGCCTGAAAAATATTCCATTGAATACATACACTACATTCCGTTTGTCCATTTATCTACCGACGGACACTGGCATTGCTTCCAGTTTTTGGTTATTGTGAATGATGCTGCTATTAACACAAGTTTGTGAGTATCTCTTTGAGACCCTGCTTTCAGTTCTCTTGGGTATATAACCCCCAAAGGGGCTTGTTGGGTCACATAATAATTCTGTTTTTAATTTTTGAGGCATTTCCACATAGCAGTTACGCCATTTGACGTTCCCAGCAACGGTGCACAAAGGTTCCAGTTTCTCCATCTCACCACTAACAGTTGTTGTTTTCTGTTTTATCCATAGCAGTCATCCTGCTGGGTGTCAGATGGTATCTCATTGTGGTTTTGATTTGCATTTCTCATTGGTGATGGTGTACAACTTGTTCATGGCTAGTTGGCTTTTTGTTCCTGCTCTGGATGGTGTCTATTCCTCTTTTTTAAAAAATAATATTTATTTAATTTATCTTTGGCCGTGCTGGGTATTTGTTGCTGCTCAAGGTCTTTCTCTAATTGCAGTGAGCAGGGCTTCTCTTCGATGTGGTGCTGGGGCTTCACATTACAGTAGCTTCTCATGGAACACAGGCTCTAGGGCAGGTTTCAACAGTTGTAGCCCGTGGGCTTAGTTGCTCCGCAACTCATGGAATCTTCCTGGACCAGGGATTGAATCCCTGTTCCCTGCATTGGCAGACAGATTCTTAGCCACTGTATCACCAGGGAAGTCCCCTCTGTTTTTAAATTGGATTATTTTCTTTTTGTTGAGTTGTAGGAAGTGTTTGTATAGTTTGAATATTAACCCTTTATCAGATGATTTGCAAATACTTTCTCCTGTTCTGTAGGTTGCGTTTTCACTCTGTTGTTTACATTGAAATTTATCTTTTAATAACTAACTTACTGACATAGTAATGCATCTTATGTTACCGGAACATAATTGACCAGAGTGTTTCAAGTAATGCATCTTATGTTACTGGAACATAATTGACCAGAGTGTTTCAATATTAACTTATATAACAAATTGCTGGCCACAGGCCTTAGTTTCTGCAAAAATCCCCTGGTCAGTTATGTATTAATATGTTCCAGCTGCCTGATCTTTTGAGAAAGCTCCTGAAATCTCTTAAGTGGAGCCAAAGTGGAGAGGGTTAGAATTCTTTCAGGTGTTGTTTGTTGTCCCAACGAAACCAGTGTAATTTAATTTAGAATGTAGGAATGGAGGAGGCACACCTGTGTAACACAGGATGCTGTGAATGCCGTGGTACTTTGCTGTAGGTCGGTTATCAGTACCTCAGTGACCGGCAGAAAGGAAAGCTACCTGAATCCCATATGCACAGAAATAGAATTTTGTGCCTGTGACTAGCAAGGAAAGGATTGTGGCTTTACAGAAGGGTTCCTGGGGCAGTCATTTGAAAGTATCTTTCTGTTCTCAGAAGTAGAAGAGTGTACATTCAGGTCATCTAGGTGGTTTTAAGATCTTCAAGAAATAAGTTAGAAAGAAAGAGGACTCTGACACGTTTATTTTATTATCCCTGGATCATCGAGAAACCCATGCCCCCAACGCTGACTTCCAAGTCAGTTCTTCAGGGCAGTGTTCTGGGAGCATTAACATCACCTTTGGGCTCTATTCGGCACTCCTTAATGTATCAGGAGATTCTGAGTATATTTTAAATGTGCTATTATGATAAAATAGTTACTCGGCTTGCACATGGAGTCTCATGAACACGTCTGTTAGAAGAAGGATACCCCCTCCCCCCAGCCTCAGACTGAGCGGGAGACCAGGAGGAAGGCTGACTCTGCAGGCAGGGCGGTGGCTGATTTCGTGCATGTGGCTCCAGGGCGTCGGTTTGTTTTGCCGGATCCATGACAACCAGGGATGCTGATGCTCCCCACTCTTGGGAGGATGGTGCCTGGGAGTGTGGGGGCTTGGGTGGCCCTGGAGTGAGCTGGGCTACCTGGGTTGTCAGAGGTTCCTTTGCCCCTTGGAGCCTTATTTTTTCCCCTCAAATCAGCCTAATGATGCCCAGCCCTTGGGGGCAGGGAAAGAATAAATGAGCTAAGATTTGGAAGTGTTAATAAGCACAGGGCTGGAAGAATGGTAGCTGTAATAAATAAAAATGATTTTTTTTCTACTTTACTAACTACTGCTTTTTATGATTTTCTCTGTGTACTATGTCAGTTTTCAGGTATTTTCTTTTCTATTATTTTGGCCATACCTGGAGGCATGCAGGATCCTGACCAGGGATCAAACCCGCATTCCCTGCAGCAGAAGCAGAGTCCTAACCACTGGACCACCAGGGAATTTCCCATTTGCTGTTTTCAAATGAAGCTTCTGTTTCTTGAACTTTGTGTCAGGTGTTACCAGAGAAGCGGAATCTGAAGCTCCTGAAGAGCCAGAACATCAACGTGAACTGGTACATGTACTGTCCCGAGGGCTCCGTGATTCTGCTCTCCACCACAGTGCTTGGAAACGTGCTGCAGCCCTTCTACTTCCGGGTAAGGGTCAGCCTCCCTTCAAAAAAGTCCTCTGACCTTGTTCCTCCAACAGCCTAACTGATCTGTAACTTCAAAGGGGCAAGTTCCTCCAACAAGAGCCTCGCCCCTTCTGACCACTAGAGGGCACCCCATACCATCCCATCTCCATCAAGAATGGGTCCTAAGGCTGGAACCCTGAAAAGGAAGGGAAGACTCGGTGCACGTGTATCCTCAGTGCTTTTGATGTGGGGAGGGCTGGAACATCAGAAGGGCTTAATAAGCTTCTGCAAAAACTTTTTTCTCCCCCAAACAGGCTGGCACCATGTCGAAGCTGCCCAAGTTTGAGATTGAATTACCAGCTGCCCCAAAGTCAACTAAACTGAGTCTCTCGGAGAGAGACATTGCCATGGCGACAATGTATGTCTGTCCTTTGGGAGAATTCCTCCTCATAATTGTTTTCAGTGCTGTCATGATAGGAGGTTGTTGTAAGCACATCAGGGCTGCCCTGGCTCCTGTAGCCCTGGAACACAAGAGAAGGACCCGCCTTCTCCACTTCCGGGTCTTATGAATGTAGAAAGCTCATCTTCGGGACATTCTTTTCCGATTTGATTGACTTTGTGATCTTAGAGAAGTTTTTTTCACCACATTAGTCTGATAAAATGAGACCATTGAGCCACTTTCTCAGTTTCAGAAATTTCTTTTTAGTTCTGAGTTGAAGCTTATCAAAGTTTTTTTTACATAAAATATACTTGTTCTAAAGAAAAACATAGTTTATATTTTTTATCTAACAGATGTAGACCTAAATTATTTGTGTAGGAAGGTTTATTTTCATTTGGAAATGTAGATAGCTCAATTTTAAAACTTTATTATGAAAATATCAAACACAAAAATAAAACTGATTCAGAGAATCTCGTATATACCCAAATTCAGCAAATATCAACAGTTTGCTTCTAAATTACTTCTGATTTTTCTATGGCCTAAAACTGGTTTCCAAATGGCAAAATATTTTTAGCACTTAGAGTGCTTTTTTTTTCTTTTTAAAGAAATCTGAGGCATGATGGTGTAGAAAAAGATAAAATGAGAAGTCTTTGCAAAAGAAGACCCTTCCCTCTGTCTCTTCCTTGTCCCTGAGGCAGGCCCCAGCACAGTGTGAACTCCTGGAACAAAAACCTGCCTACAGGAACTCGTCATAGCAACACTTATCAGATGAGGCTTAAAAATGCAAAGTGATTATCCTTTCCTATGATTAAGGAATGTATTCATTTTACAAAACTGGGAAATCACAGAAAGTGAGAAGAAAAATGGACTTGGCATATTACCCTGGGCTTCCCAGGTGGCGCTAGTGGTAAAGAATCCCTCTGCCAATGCAGGAGACTCGGGTTCGATCCCTGTGTTGGAAGATCCCCTGGAGGAAGAAATGGCAAGCCAGTCCACTATTCTTGTCTGGGAAATCCCATGGACAATGGAAGCTGGTGGGCTACAGTCCATGGGGTCGCAAAGAGTCGGACATGAATGAGCACATGAGCACACACAGCATATTACTCAAGGACGACTATTAACAACCTGTACTTCTTTCCAGTAGTTTTGGACATGCTGCATAAGTTTGTGGGTGTTTTTTTTTTTAATACTGTGATCAAGTTCTATTTAGTTTTTCATCCCCCCTTTTTTCACTTAATATTAGATTTCTTTTTTTAAGATAACTGCACTTTCTTTGCAAATGTTTCTGTTGGCTGCAGAATATCTCATGCAGAATGTCTGATGAAGTGGGTATCTTGTAATTCACTTACCTATGGCCTTATAACTCAGCATTTAGAATGGGAGGATGTCAGATGACCAGCATAACTTACGTCTCCTTGTTCTCTGATCAGATATGGCCAGCTGTGCGTTCTCTTCCTGAGGCATCATTCTCGGACCTCTAACAGTGCTGGAGCAGAGATGGTCCTGTATCACCTACCACGGTACGCTTAACGCTGTCTTCCCCCTTCCCCAGTTTTAAAATATGAACCATAGCTTGTTGATCTATTTTGTGACCTTTCTCTTGTCTTACAGAGAAGGTGCCTGTAAAAAGATGCACATATTGAAGTTAAACCGGACAGGGAAGTTTGCCTTAAACGTGGTGGACAACCTGGTCGTGGTTCATCATCAGGACACAGAGGTATGAGCGTAGGGGCATGTCCTGGTCCAAGGAGCTGTGAAAATGACAAAACATTCTGCAAAAGACTAGAAAGTGCTCTTTATGCTCAAAATCCTGGTCTTCCAGGTAGAAATGGGTTTGGTCTTCTAGATGGTTTAGGAAAACCCTACCAGTTGATTAGGAGAATTAAATACTGTTTCAGAAAATAACACACATGAGATCGAACTTGGGAATAGTCATTTGGTTGAGTCACCTGAGCCAGGAACTCCTGCCGAGCCACTGTGTTGCGCTAGCACCGGAGCCCCTTTGTGAGTGTAAATGATGGTGGTTTTGAGGCCATGTGGCTCCAGAGAAAGAACTAGAATGCCTGTCAGCTGGGTGTCCGGTGGGAGACAAGCCGCTTCCCTCCTGGAGGCTGGTGACACCCGTGTGGTTAACTAATCAAGATGTTGCAAGTTGAAGTGACAAGGCTGTGTTCTCATCACTGGAGCCCTTCAGAGGCAGTGAGTCATAGACGTGGGGATCCATGTGAGAGCTGGCGGAGAGCTGTGATGTCGCAGCAGAGTCCTCCTCAGATAGGCACCAGCATGCAGGGGTCGATCGCAGACACGAGGCTTCTTCAGCGGATCTGAACAGAAGACGTGAGGTCCCGAGAGGGCGGGTGGAGCTGCGGTCTGTTGGGCTGATACCACACGGTTGTCTTTCTGCCCGCCAGACGTCGGTGATATTTGATATCAGGCTGAGGGGGGAATTCGACGGCTCTGTTACTCTGCATCACCCGGTGCTCCCAGCTCGATCCATCCAGCCCTATCAGATCCCCGCAGCAGGTACGAGGGAGTCGCTGTGTGTGGGTGGAAGGGGGAGCAGGTCCAGGGCTTCCCACATCTGTTCACTTTCCCAGGGCTGCTTCTGTCTGTTTTTTCTAACGTCACCACTGAATCTTGGGCTTCCCTGGTGGCTCAGATAATAAAGAATCTGCCTGCAACGCAGGAGATGCGAATTCAGTCTCTGGATTGGGAAGATCCCCTGGAGAAGAAAATGGCACCCACTCCAGTATTCTTGCCTGGAGAGTTCCATGGACAGAGGAGCCTGGCGGGCGACAGACAGTTTTTGGGGTCTCAGAGTCGGTCACGACTGAGCGACTAACACTACTGAGTCTATAAGTTACATTGTGTTCTCATGAGAAACGTTTTATAAGTGACATGAATCTCCCTTTGAAGAAAACAGAATGATTGTTTTCTCTGAGCTTTACAATGGAGCATTGTGATTACCCATTGAAGCTCAAAGAGTTTTTAATGTTGAGTAAGATGTTGACATTTCTGTTTGTCTCTGCTCGGTAACCCTGGGGTTAAGCTTGGCTATTTATGGCTGTTATTTATCCTGGGATCACTTCTCCTTATTGTTCTTACGTTCTGTGTCACTGTGATGACGACTGTTGTCTTCCCTTGACTGGTGGTCATGGGAAGTGTTAAGGCTGTAGTTGTGAGGTTATTCTGAACCCATCCTCCAACCCGAAGAGGTGGCAGTGAGAAGTCAGAGGAGAGAGAAGGTCAGGATGTCAGAAAAGGGGAAAAGCCATTTCATTCCTTTTGCTTTTCCTCATTGTGACTGACTTCAGGGGAGACCTCAAACCATGTTCTTTTTCAAGGAGATGGGAATCTGGAGCAGGTTGGTTGTAGTTGCCATGTATAACCGGAGTCACAAGTGCACGTGTGGAACTCCGGGAGGAGCGTTTTCTTAAAGGAACCCTTGTCAGATAGCTTTGGGTTGGCCTAACCCACTGACAGGATGTCCAAGTACATGTCACGAGAAGAATCAGGTCAGGCTCTCGCTGACAGTTTAGCCAGAGCACTGCCTCGCACCTTCACGCTGTGACTTGCAGGATCAGCCAGCTGAGCAGAGTTTGAGAACAAGCTACAGTTGACCCTTGAACAGTGAGGGTTAATCTGCATATAACTGATGGTCAGCCCTCCATACCCATCGGTCTGCACGGGCAGACTCAGCCACCCACAGGCTGTGCAGTCCTGTGGTTTCTACTGTTGAGAAATACCTCTGTGTAAGTGGGCCTGTGGAATTCATACCCACCTTGAGGGTCGGCTGTAGTTCTCACATCTGATTAGGTCTCAGCCTTCTCTGTTCTTTCCAGCTTCTTCTTTTCCCAGGGTAGTTGAAAGATGTCAGCACTTAGAGTAGATGGTGTCAGATGAATAGCTGGTATCTGCGATTGCTTACTCAGCATGAAAATAAATGCTGGTAATTGGAGCAAGAACAACTCTAAACATTCCAGCCCTATCCTCTAATGGGGCGGGAACGGGTGGGGAGGGTGGTTGGAGTCTGTGCAAAATTAGTATCTTTTCTAACCAGCTGATTAAAACCTATCTTCCAATCTGAAATCACCCAGGTGACTTTTTCAGTTCTTTCTTGCGCACGTGTGTAAAACAGCAAGACAGCGCTGTGAAAGAAACTTCAACCCGTTTTCCACTTCTTTCAAGACTTCTTCCTTTAAGACCGCTTCATGGAGTGTTCTTGACTCCCCTCTTCCTCCTGATCGGTGTTATCAGTGGGACATGCCAGCTCACTTCCTCCTTACTTAACTGCAGTCGAATGAAGACGCACTGAAGCCTTTAGAAAGTATTAAGTGTTGTACTGGTAGCACTTTCTGGTTGGGTGTCTTAGCCGTGACACGCGTGTCTTCTCTGTTTGTAGGTCCGGCTCCTGTGACCAGCCAGTCCCCTGTCCCATGTAAACTCTGTATCTTTTCCAAAGGCCTTGGCCGGGCTGGGGAGGGGAGCTGTCACCTCTCCTTACACAGGGGTCTAAGGGTGGTCCAAGACCCCGAGTCTGGTGAATCACATCATGGAAATCACCCGTGGGGTTTCCCTCTCATTGAGGGCCGGGCCTCCATGGGGGCCTCAGTGAGGGGTGGGAAGGATGCTCATGGGACCTGGGTTGCCTCCTGTCCTCCTCTCCTTGGGGTAGTGTTTCCTATAACGTGTGGATTCTTCATCGTGGATCGTCTTCCAGCCCGACATCATCATCAGCGCGAGTCAAGGTGGGTCTGGGGTGCGGGTGGGTTTGTCCCGTTAGAAAGACGAGCTTGTGGAGGGTCTCCTGTCCGTCTCGAGGGTACCGGCTCGGTGCCGGCCCTGGGGAGAAAGGGCTGACTCGGTCATTTCCAGTGAAGCCTTTAATTCTCTCCCGGAGCCCCATTGAGAAGGACTGTGCCCACTGCCCATCAGTGAGGGTGTTGGGAGGTTCGAGGACAGGGGTTGCCCAGGGCTGGGAGGATGGTGGGTTCCAGGGCTCCTTTGGGAGCTTCAGGAATTGCCTTTGTCTAATGAGTCAGAGCAGAAGAGGAGCCCAGGACCAGAGTCTGTGCTTGGGCTGCCACCTGCTCTCCCATCAGCGCTGAAGGGGAGGAGGTGCCTATATTCAGTGGATGCTCCGGGAGTGTGCAGGGAAGGTTCCTCTGTGAGGAATCGGCCAACATGCAGAGGTCATTGCCTGCAGCCCCACTGTGTGTGGGTGTCCTGAGCGTCGCAGCCTGGGCTGTGTTGTGAGCGCAGCCACTGGCTCAGCTCTGCAGCATCACCTCCCCCGCTACCCCCTGACCCCGGCCACCGGGAAGGTGGAGGCAAGCAGCACTGGGGCCACTGCTCTGGTGTGCAGCCAGGGTTCAGCGTGCCGCCTCTCCACAGGTTACCTCTGGAACCTCCAGGTGAAACTGCAGCCCATAGTGAACCTCTTGCCAGATAAAGGCAGGCTCATGGACTTCCTCCTGCAGAGGAAGGAGTGAGTGCAAGATGGTCATCCTGTCTGTGTGCTCGTAGAGTAAGTAGAGGTGGGGCGGCTTCAGCCTCTCTGTCTGATTCCTGACATGGCCTGCACACCCACCGAGAGATGGGCCACACTCCTCTCCTGTCTGCAGCCTGTGGGCTTAGTGACGGGGGCATCATTTAACCCCCTGGAAAGGCTGCTTGGTATAAAAGTGATTTATCCCTGCAAGACATTTCTTGGGTATGAGAGACTGAAAAACGGACCTAAACCTGGGCACACAGAGGGTAGAGGCTGCCCTCCCCAGCTGGAAAAGAAACCTTTTCCTGAGTCCAAGTCACTCACGACGTTGTGTCTGTTAATACTCTGAGACTCTCCTGACGCCCTCTGTTAGTATCTGGCAAGGGCTGGTGACCGCCCTCAGGGCCCCCAGCCCCTAAACTGTGTCATGTCTCCTGGTAACCGTCAGAGACGAGTCCTTTCTCTCCTAGCGTGTCGGCTGACCGCTGTGAACCTTGATTCCTTCCAGTGTTGACAGAGTCAGACAGAGTGACGTTGCCCGTGATAGCCACCGTCTTTGACAAACTCAACCAGCAGTATAAGAAGTACCTGGACGCTGAGCAGAGTTACACTATGGTAAGTTGTATGTACACCTTACATACAAGGTGGACACTCCACCCCACCCCACCCTGGGTATATTTTCAACATGATTATAAGCAAGAGTCTCATAGATTGATAACACTGAGGTTTGCCCTGTGCCAGAGAGCATGGTGGATGTTTACAGGGAGCGTCAACTTAAAGAGTCCCCGTGTCCCCTGAGCTCAGAGGCTGACTGTCACTTAATGGCTTCCTCTTCGTTTGTTGTTTTTAATCTCCGTTTGGTCTTACACATGTGTAGATCCTTGGTCTCCCTTTATGTAACAGATGAGAAAATCAGTCTCAGTTTGCATTATTTTATGTCTTTCTGCCAAGCCAGAGTCTAGACTTTGGTGAATCAGCATGTAAATCATTTTGCCACATCTTTCTTTCGTTTTAGGATGGAAAAGCTATAAAAATAAGACTTCTCCTGTCATTCAGTCAGGCTCCTTTTAGGATCCTGATGATTCAGTATTAGCATTGCGCTTTTCCTGGAGTAGGTTTAGGTGTTTGTTGGACTTCCCTGTTGGTCCAGTGGTTAAGACTCCACGCTCCCAGCACTTCCACTGCTAGGGGCGTGGTGTGGGACCAGTTGGGGAATTGGTCTGGGGACTTAAGATCTCACATATCACTTGTGGCCAAAAAAAAAAAAAAAAAACCCGCCAAACAAAAATGTCAAGTGTCTGTTGTGAAGGGTAGGCTTCTCAGGGTCTGCTATACTGTTTCATAAGTGTGTCTTCTGAAGCTAGAAGGAAGTTCAGGACAAGTGGAATGAATTATTTGCCTTCATGAACCTGAGTAGTCCGAAGGCTAAAAATGGCAGTGGTTTTAAACAATAACAATCCCCCAGAACCCCCTCCCTTTAGCTTCTCAGGGATAACAGGGCTGAGGCGCAGTGTACAGCCTTGTGTGGCCCTGTCCTCAGACCCAAGCCCTTCTGGAGCGGTCCTGTTCTTGCCGCTGGTGTTCCGGGCAGAGGCGGCAGCAGGTCTGATCTCAGAGGGCAGTCTCTGTGAGCCCCGACGCTGCGGTGCTCCGGCTTTGTAAACCTGTGGGAGTCAAGGGTGTGGTCCACCAACACCACCACTGGAGCATGTCGGGCTTCTGCAGGTTCACAGGTGCCCCCTCGCAGAGTCAGCATTACAAAGTGAGGTGAAGTCGCCAAGATCTCACGGGGCTTTCTTGCTCAGTGACAACTGGGGAGCCTTGCTTACTATTCAAAAAGCTACTGAGGGAATTCTCTGGCGACCCAGTGGTTAGAACTCTGTGTTCTCAGCACCGAGGACCTGGGCTCAGTGTCTAGTCTAGGATCCCACAAGCCTTACTGCTCAGCCAAAAAAAAAAATTCTACTGATACTCATTGTAAGATATTTTTCACCCAGTGTAGGATCTGGGCTTCATGAAACAAAGAAGCAGTAGCCATTTTAATTAGACAACAAATGCCAGATTGTTTGCAATTAACAATATTAGGGAGTTATTTTAAGAGCTTAAAAAAATAATAATTCTCAATAAAACTATGTCTTAGGCTTTTTAGTTTCATCCGTGCACACGGGTGTGTTTTCAGGATGATCAGCTCTGCCCTGCTAAACATCCTCTCCAGCTGCACTGCAGTTTGTCCAAGTGCTACACTCTGCTCATGCCCAGGCTCACAGCATCTAGGAATTTGGTCTTTTTGGATTGACTGCAAACATGCCGTTACCCAGAAGACGACTGAGATCCTGTCTGTGGTTTGTGTGCAGGCCATGGAGGCGGGCCAGAGCCGGAGTGGCCCGCTACTCAGGAGGCCGGTGCGCACCCAGGCCGTGGTCGACCAGTTGGACATGTACACCCATGTTCTGTCGGTGTTCACCGAGAAGAAGGTAGGGGAGACTCACAAGCCCCCTTTGGGTTTAGGATTTCCAAGGCAGTGATCATACTTGAAGGGAACTGAGGAAGAAGAACTCAGAATGTGATTAGAGTAACCAAGCTCTCTTAAGAGTGAGGACTGAATGAATGCTCATCGTTTGGCCCCTAATCCTCAAGCTTAAATATGATCACAGACCTGGGAGAGTCTGGAGGGTGGCTTAGTGGTAAAGAACCTGCCTGCCAGCGTGCAGGAGATGTCAGAGATGCGAGTTTGATCCCTGGGTGAGGAAGATCCCCTGGAGGAGGGCATGGCAACCCACTCCAGTATTCTTGGCTGGAGAATCCCATGGACAGAGAAGCCTGTGGACTACTGTCCATGGGGTCACACAGAGTTGGACATGACTGAAGTAACCAAGTCCAGCACAGCACAGCCGAGTGGAACCCCAGAAGCCAGGAGGCAGATGAACAAGGAGTCACGTGTGTGTCTAACCAGTTATTCTCCTCTGTGCAGGAGACGCCGCACAAATTCGTGATCGCCGTGCTCATGGAGTACATCCGCTCCCTGAACCAGTTTCAGATCACAGTACAGGTACCTCTGTGGGCCCACGTCCAGGGACAGGGAATCATTAGAGTAAAAGCAGCATCACCGTCTTAACTGAGGTGGCTCTCAATATCCCACAAGGGTCTGCACACCTGGCTCAGAGTGAGTCACCCCCTCACAGGGCCCCGTGTTTGTCAGTGGGATGATCAGTGTCAGATGAGGGTTGGCGTCTTTCACCTGCACATAGACCCCCTCCTCTTAGTGATGGGAGCTTCACGTAGAGCAGCCGCGGGCCTCGGCACACGGCGTCTCTGGGCTGTAGCTGAGTGGCATGCCTGTCTGTGCCTCAGCATTACCTACACGAGCTGGTCATCAGGACACTAGTCCAGCACAGCCTCTTCTCCACGCTGCACCAGTTCCTGCAGTACCATGTCCTCAGCGACTCCAAGCCTTTGGTGAGTGCTGGCCGGCGGGAGTTCCCTGGGGATCCAGTGGCTAAGACTCCACGTTCCTAATGCAGGGCGCCCAGGTTCTATTCCTGGCGGGGTAACCAGACCCGGCTTGCCACAAGGAAGAGTTGGCATGTTGTAACTTAAGACCTGGCATAGCCAAATAAAAACAAGTATAAAAAATACTTTGATCTTCCAACATATGATGAATCCAGTCTGAACGTGTGTGTCTTTCAGGCTTGTCTGCTGCTTTCCCTAGAAAGTTTTTATCCTCTTGCCCATCAGCTGTCTCTGGATATGCTGAAGGTAACTGATACAGCCAAGTTTCAAACCACACAGAAGGCTGTTCCTACTGCTTGCATTGACCTAGCTTTCTACCTTATTTCTAGCGACTTTCCACAGCAAATGATGAAATAGTAGAAGTTCTCCTTTCCAAACACCAAGTGTTAGCTGCCTTAAGGTTCATCCGGGGCATTGGTGGCCATGATAACAACTCCGCGCGGAAGTTTCTAGATGCTGCAAAGCAGACTGAAGACCACATGCTTTTCTACACGATATTCCGGTTTTTTGAACAGCAAAACCAGCGTCTGCGAGGGAACCCTAGTTTCACACCAGGTGAGAATACAGCTGCAAGGAAGATGTGGGGCAGCCACACTCAGTACCAGGAGATCACTGGTGGCTGGAGTGGGGCAAGAAGGCTTTTGGTTTGGAGAACTCTTGGGCTAGATCTTAAAGAAGAAAATTTTGTACCAGCCCACATAAGCCTTAGCCTGTTCACTGTAGTGAGAGTGGATTCAGGGTGCTGATGCAGTTGGGGTTCTGCTCTAGAACTTGCAGGGACTGATGGGGTGGAGACAGTGTCATCTGGGCACAGCTGTCTGACATCTGGGCCCGGAATGGCCCTTTCTGAAGAATCAGGAACAAGACCGGAAATGGCTGTAGAGGGTTGTCAATGGCCTGAGGCTTGTTAATGTTTCATTTTTAGGCAGGATGCATTGGCCAATCACTCTAACCTCCAAAGTTATGAAATCTAAAGCACCTTTTCCCAGGATGGGGGAACCTGTGACTCCTTCAGGGCTTCCAGTGTTTACAGATCTCCCCGCTTCTCTACCGTCTCAGGGCAGACGGCGGGGTTGCTGGGGGTTGTCAAGGTACCAGCCAGTCCCGTGATGGCATGAGCTGTGTGAACAGAAAGGATGACGCAGAAGCTTAGGAAAACAAAGTATTTTATGAGAGAAAAAGAAGTTAAAACCCAGTATCCACATCTAGGAGCTGCACAGCGCTCCCTTGTCTTCTCCTTTTGTGCCTCGTCTTAACGGATTAAATCTGCATTTTCCTTTACAGGAGAACACTGTGAGGAACATGTCGCTTTTTTCAAACAAGTTTTCGGAGACCAAGCTCTAATGAGGCCTACAACGTTCTGAGGTCACTTGCTAGTTTTTTATGTGTGTGTATATATATATATATATATATATATATATATATAAAATGTGTAAAAGTTAATTTATTGCATTAATAAAGCTCTTTAACCTACAAAATGTTGTAATAAAGGATGTATCTACCACATCCTCAAATGTTACTAAAAATAAGGTGTAGAGCTTGTGTGATGGCTTACTCCTGAAAAGGAGAAACATTGCATTGATTGGCCTTTAGGAAGTGTCAGTGAGCAGATCGCAAGCTCCCTAGCGCCCCCTTCTGGATGCCGAAGAACCAGGCCTCATTCCTGGGGAACCGAAAGGTGCTCCAGCGCCCTGGGGCTGCCTTCAGGTTCAGTAATACTGCCTCCAGTCAGAGTCTGCATTCCTGAGTTTAAAAGCGCTCCAGCCAAAGCGGCTGCTGTTTAGTAGCCTGATGCTTGCTCACGCGGTTGCTGTCCAGTGGTAAACCCGCAGACACAGTCTCAAGTCCGTGAGGGGGCAGCTAGAAGTTGAGGAGCTGTTCTCGCTCTGTACCTCTGTATCGCTGCTGCATGGTCAAACTTTTGGCTTTATTTATTGACGGGCCTGTGAGGGATAAAATAACTTATGAATCATCTCTTGAGAAAAGGAGATGGTTTCAGAACTTCCTGTCTCCCAGAGATTTAAGGGGGGAAAAACCCTCGTTTTCTCGATCACAAAGCTATATATCAAGCAAATTAGTACTGTTCTGTCAATCACAGGTCATTTGTAGAAGCTGAAGTTGCCACAGAGGTAAAATACGCTCCTAAGGAGAATTCCAAATTAGAGACAAACCACAGAGCAGCGTTGTTCTTTAAAGTGAATGGAAATGAAGGCTGCTCCAGGGCACCGCGGGCTGTGGCCAAACTCAGGTCCTTCTCCTCAGCGGGGAGAAGCCCTGGGCCTCTGACATGCAAGCTCACTCCCAGTGCTGACCACGTCAGGCCCTGGTTTTCTAATGAAGTGGTTTAGCAATGAAGCCCCAGGATCAGAGTTTTTCTTTTAGAATAAATATTTATCAAATGACCACTGGTATGAGTACGTTCAAATGCTTCAAAAGAAAGCTTCAAGGTACCCGCCCTTCTATCAGGCTTCCTCCATCCCACCAGGTTAAAAACAAAAAGCTCTTACCTATGTAACTGAGTAAGACAGGGAGGAATATTAGTCCATGAGTGGCTCCCAGTAAGACCATAGCTAGATACATCCTGAAGTAAAATATCTGGAAAATTTGAGATTTGGCAAAGGCCAACACAATAATGCCTCCAAATTTTGTTAGTGTGATTCCACTGAATACCTAAGAAAAGAGAGATGGGCTCAGAAACCACTTGTATCAACCGGCCATAATTGAACACTTCCTCTTAAAGGGATTTCTTAAACACCAAGGTCCAAAGTAATGGGGGCCTGAACTCCAGCTTTCAGAGTTACTGATAAGCAGCATTTGGTTCTGCCTAAATTGTTTATTTGCTGCTTACGAATCTGAAAAAAAAAAAAAAGGTGTAATAAGGATAAAAGCTGTGTATTTTGCATATACCCCATAGCAAGTCTATCAGCACCATTTTTCCAAGAGCATTAGTTTTAAATTAAGGTATGTACATGATGTTTTTAGGCAATGCTATTGTACACTTTTCATTGTTCATCTGTAACAGTATTTTCTATGGTGGGAAAGGAACTGGTTCACAGTCCAGCCCCGTATCCTGGTTCAGCCTGAGAAGATTCTGCCAGCCTGACCCACAAACCACACCGGGCTCCAAGTGTGGCAGCTCACCTGCTTTTCAACACACACGGCTGGGCCTGGGCTTTCAGTGGCTCTCACATCAAACCTGTTTTCCTGCTTCAGGCAGACTGTGCAAAGGAGTCAAAGGGAACAGTCCTAAGGAATTCTAGGCTACAGCTCTATGCGAGATACAGCTCTATTCAAGTTTCCTGAATTGCCTGAAAACTTGTAATCCTGAGGTACTGCTGCTAAGTCAGAGATAACAAGTTGTGTCTTCAGAGTTTTGAATGGTGAAGTTCCTTCTCCTGAGACGCTCTCAGTTGCCTGACTGGGCCCTTCACGGCGAAGTCGCTGCCCGGGTGGCCCACTTGGCGGTACTTACAGAGCTGCCCATGTGGGAGAGCGCCTCCTCTGCCCGCTCCACGCGGCTGCCCTTCGTGCTCACCGTGAACGCCCTCGTGATGTGGCTACAGAACTCCACGGAGATGCCGCAGCTCTGAAATAAAGTGTTCCCATGAGGGCTGCTCTGCTCCGGTTAAAGGTGGTAAAGGCAGCTACCCCCCCTTCCAGGGATCTGTGGTTACCAGGGCACCCTGGGGGGCGTCAAGGAGCCCCGAGCAGAGCCCCTTCTACTTGTAAGACAAAGCCCCCGTGGCACCCACATCAGCTGTCCCGGGAAGCCCGTGGAATCTCCAGATTCCTCCAGCAGATCGGCCTTCTCTGGGCGAAGCGGCTGAAACCTCTCAAGGTCCTCGCAGCCCCGACCCAGACAGCACGCTGTCATCTCTTTAGCAGGGGCTCCTCGCTGCCACTGCCCCTGAAGCATGTTCTTCTCCTCTCTGAAGGGCACATGCACTGGGTCTAGCTTCTGTTCATACTTTTTCAGATACGCATATAATATTTAACACTTCAAAAGCAACTGGCAACTACATGAGAGGCAAAAAGTCCTGGTCAGAAAATTCCATTCAGAAGGGGCAGTTTTTCCAAGTGGAAATGGAATATCTTCCTACCATCAGGCTACATACTTCGACAACTCACCCTTCAGAGTACTATAGGCAGAATACTTCAGCCAGACCGTGAGGTCACACTGTCATCGTTACGGGACCATGTCCAGCTGCCCATGTGCACCGAAAGCAAGAGCTGACCTTGACCTTTCACCCCAAGAAACAAGGCACATCGGTGGCACAGGAGTGAGGGCTGAGCGCTCCCCCAGGACTCACCATGACCAGGTTGACCAGAGAAACCGCGTTCAGGCTGATGCCCCACAGCCACATGACGCCGAACATGTTGACGAGGATCATGGCGATGGTGGCACACATGAGGCCCGCAGACCACAGGTCACAGCCCAGGAGGCCCACGGCCACCAGGAAGATGGCGCCCAGGGACACGCCGAGGTTGAAGATGGTGTCGTCAATCATGGTCAGGTACTGCTCATAGAAGACGTAGAACACGCTGGGAGGGGGAGAGGGGTCTGTTACTGCTCGTTCTCACTCCGGGAAGCCTGACCCCTCATCCTGCCGCCACTGCAAAATGAAGCTACCCTGAGAGGCAGGCCTCACAGGAAACCTCCCTGTTTTTGTAAGACTCGCCTTTGGCAGTTGAGCTGGACCTCTGACCACGGACGCCCAAAGTAGGGCATCGCAGACGTGTATCTTATATCAAGTTTTTCTTAACGTGTCCAATCCATTCTGCTTTGAGCTGAGTGCTCAGTCATGTCTGATTCTCTGTGACCCCCTGGATTGGAGGCTACCAGGCTCCTCTGTCCATGGGATTTTATTGGCAAGAATACTGGAGTGGGCTGCCATGCCCTCTTCCAGGGGATCCTCCCGACCCAGGGATCGAACCTGTGTCTCCTGTATCTTCTGTGCTGCAGGCGGCTTCTGTGCCTGCAGAGCCGTCAGGGAAGCCCCTGCTCTGCTTTGCAGGCATCATCTATAAAGAATGTTTCATGGTACTTTGGGAAAACAAGCCTTGGTCTATCTGGAGGATTACCCCCAGCCAAACAGGGTCTGTGCAGGACCTGAGGAGATAATGCCATTTTGGCAAAGTTAACCAGCTCCTCCTAGAGGTCAGGACACCCACTCTGAGAGCTCCTTCCACAGGACAACAAGCTGGCCCTCAGCAGGAAAAGGTCAAGGTTTCCTGAACTGAGACCCCGGGGGTTGGTGGGGAAATTACTTGTTTCTCCTACTCTTCTATATTGTCTAAATTCAGTATTTCGTAAAACATTTTAATTTTTTTGGCCACACCCCTCTGGCATGTGGAATCTTAGTTCCCTGACCTGGAATCAAACATATGCCCCCTGCAATGGACTTGTGAAGTCTTAACCACTGGAGTGCCAAAGAAGTCCCAATATTTTCTTAATAATGAAAAAAAAATAAATGAAAGCAAGAAACCTCCACAAAGGCACCATTTCCAGTAATCTGCATCGGGAGCCCTGCCTTGCTGGGCCCTCTCTGTAGGGCTGCTTCCCAGGTGCCCCCACCCCCGGCCCCCGCTGCTGTTCTGCAGGGTGAGCTCCACCTTGAGACTTTGGCAGGTGCTGCACAATCTGGCTCTCCTTGCCCAGACGCCATATCCAGCGACAGGTTTCCCCCAAGCTCAGGATGGAGCCGGGGTCAGAAGGAAAGCCAAGTGTCAGCACCATACCCCCCACCCCCTGCCAACCCCAGCAAGGAAGCCCCGGCGTGTGGGGCCGCTCCCCAGGACACCCTCGTGTACACCCTACCTGTATGGGAACACCCGGTGATCACCGCCTTGCTGGTTCATGGTCCTGGTGATGTTGTTGGCGATGAGGCGGGCCTTCTCCATGGCATCGATGAAGTCAGCCGAGGTCTGCAGCACCGTGTGGTAGGTCATGAAGTATGTGGCTCCCACGCTCGTGCCGTTGTCCACGATGTTGACGGCAGCGCTGTAGGCAGCATGTCCCCTGCGACAAGACAGCGGTGTCAGAGGCCACACCTCGTGCCCCATCTGCAGGATCTGGACATCCAAGCTTCGTGGGGTCACCTGACCCTGGGCTCGGGTCAGATCAGCTGTCAATTTCAGGGACAGGGAAGCCCTTGAAAAGGAAAGAGGAAGGTCTAGCTTATGCTTTCCCACACTTTGCTGCTTTGGTTTCTTTGCACGCAGCTGCTCGTTTCTGTAGCTGGCTCTACTCTGCCATCCAATGTGTTATTTTACAGAGTGTATGCCCAGCCATGCTGTGTAACAGGAGGCAGGAAGGGACGGGGGCCCTGGAGTCAGGTGGCCCTGAGATCACCCTCAGTCCTGGAACTCCGGGGAAAAATGACTAAATTTCGGCTGCAGTGTCATCTGCAAATGGGTGCACCACCATCTCCTCACAGGGCTGTAAATAAATGAAGTAGTGTCAGTGAGGTGCCAGGCACGATTCAGGCTCAAAGGAAGCTCCTTGTGAGTGGAGGCTGTTTCCTTCCAAAGAGCTGCATTCACTCTGCATTCACTCTGACTTGTTTATGCAGGCTGAGTGTTCAGTCTGCAGGGAGATCAAGATCAAGGTTCATTCCTGCTTTGTTTTGGGGGATAGTTCTCCCACCGTACCTAGCCTAGGTCCCAAAACGCAGACATGACACATGACTGATGGAACTTGGGTCATATTATGTAATCTTAATGAAAAACAGGGATGCCCAGCATTTACCATTATAATGTAAATATAACCCTCACCTTCTATCTGAATCCCTCCAACTCCAGACCGCAGTTGTCTCTGCTATTTCTGAGCCAGACATCCTGTTTCCATGGGAACTGGCTGCCTGGCTGGATGGGGAAGTGGGGCAGCCCAAGAGCTCATGTACAGACAGGCTGGCAAGAAGCACAGAGGGGAAAGGAAAACCTACACCTTTACCCCAGGCAACGCCACCAGGACAGATCTGTGGTCTCATAATTCCCACACAACTGGACAGACCGTTTCACGTCCTGAAATGCCCACATCCCTCTTCACACTCCACCCTGCTGGAAGCCTGCACAGGACTCCAAGTCCTCTGCGCCACCAGGAGGGCCAGGACACAGAGGGCAGCCTGGGACCGAACGCTCAGACCAGTCAGTATCAGCTGAGAATGAGGAAGGAGGAATTTTCTTCAAAGGCAGTTTGGTTTCTCTGCTTTCACAGAAGGGTGGGCACAGGGTGGCACATGGCAGAAACGAGGCCCTTCCCGCCCACCATGCCCACCCAGCCCCTCCCTGACCCCCACAGCATCTCAGCGCACATGACATGGGACTCGGGCATGCAGCTGAACGGCTCAGCCTCCCTTACCCTTTGCCACACTTGGGGTTCGGGTTGTCGGAGAGGAACATGGGCAGGAACCTCATGAAGTCTGTGCCCTGAGGTCTCTGCTTGCCCTCTGGAGTCAGTGGCCGGCAGCGGACACAGGCAGGGTCGACCACTGTGCAAATGGGTGGAGGAGCCCGAGTGAGAAGGA
>NW_024070206.1:28672816-28680771 GCF_014754425.2 Oryx dammah
TTAAATTTTTTCAGAAAGGAGGGAAAGATCTAGAAGGGTCAAGTACCCGACGCATTGCAGAACTGCTCCGTGCTGTTGTAGATGTGACAGCAAGATGATTGAGGCTTGACCCAGTCAAAGTAATCGTCAATCCAGGACGACGGGGCAAAGCCTATCCGGGTGCTAGAGAACAGGAGAGAAAGGGTTACGGATACCCCCACGAGGAGGAAGTCTTCATTTTCAGTCCCTTTTCTTGAAATTCAGAACTTCCTTTTCTAGACCTTCTCATTCCACATGGTCAGAAGACAAACCACATAAGTACTGAATGGGAAAGGCTTCCTTATATAAGGTGGTCCTGCTATATTTAAAATGAACAACTAACAAAGCTCTATTGCATGGTGCATGGAACCCTGCTCAGTGTTACGCGGCAGCCTGGATGGGAGGGGGTTTTGGGGGAGGATGGATACATGTACGTGTATGGCTGAGTCCCTTCTCTGTTCTCCTGAAACCGTCACAACATTGTTAACTGACTATCTCCCAATACAAAGTGTTTTTGGTGTTAAAAAATTAAAATTGAATTAAAAAATAAATAAAATGGTTGTTGCTTAAACCAAAATATAAAAAAAAATATGAGGCAGTCTAATTAGCCCTTTGAGAGATTTTGCTCATGTCAAGCTAGATTCAGCCTGCATTCTGCAAGACAGATTTTCCAGAAAAGCCATCTTTAGAGAGAGGTGCAAGGCCCAGGTGCCACGCCAGGTGCCCATCCACAGCGCAGGTGGGGTACTCACTAGCTGTCCAGCTGGGCGGCCGTGAAGACCTGCTGCACCAGTGAGTTGTTGTTGCAGCCGAGGCCCCCACACACCATGTTCTGACCCTCCGTGGATGTGTAGTCGTGGCCCTCCTCCAGCACGAAGTACACAGGTGGGCCTGCGTGCAGGTACTGATTCAGGGACCGGAAGTAATCCGTCACGTAGGAGTCCTGAGAGGGAGAGCGAGCAGACGACCGGACACGGCGTGAACGTCCCACGAGCCGAGATGCCTCCAGCCCAGGTTCCTGAGTCCCCCCACAGCTGGCACCCCTCCCCACCCTGGGCCCAGGGGCTTCTCCAGTCCGTCCCACCCTTAGGAGGGCACCTCATGAGTTCAAGACCAGCTGCTCACATTCTGTAGCGGTGCCCAAGGCCTGAGCACTCAGAAGGCCCAGGATAGTGCGCAGAGTCCCGGGGCAGTCCCTGGGATGTGGGAGAGCCTGCCAGCACCTGTGTTCAGAAGCTGGCAGAGGCTGAAATGACCGTGTGTGTTTGGGAAAATGTATTCACAATGGGCCAAAGAAGTTAGAATAGAAGAGAAAGCATCTTACATCCGGCATTGAGAGAGATTGATCCAATCCGATCTCTACTTTGTTCAGGACTGCGATGCTGAATGACAGCACACCCACAAATACTGCTACCTGGAATGAGAAGCGAGTTACAGAGGCAGAGCTGTCCTGAGCTGAATGACATAAATCAGGGACTTCTCTGGTGGTGCAGTGGCAAAGAATCTGCCTGCCAACGCAGGGGACCTGGGTTCGATCCCTGGCCCGGGAAGACCCCTCACGCCTCAGAGCAACTAAGCCCGAGTGCCACAACTGCTGAGCCCTCATTCTGCAATAAGAGAAGCCCCTGCAATGAGAAACCCACGCACCACACTGGACAGCAGCCCTCTGCCCACCACAAGCACGGAAAGCCCTCAAGCAGAAATAAGGGCCCAGCGCAGCCAAAAATACATTTAGAAAGAAAGAAGAACATAAATCAGACCTTAAACACACAAACAGGACTTTCGTAAACTGAAAAGCAAGTTTAAATGACGTACTAAGAAAACAAGGAGTCTGGGGCAGTGGCTGAAGTCACGGTCTCTAGAGCCAAACCACCCGATCCAAATCCCGGTTCTGCCTCTGACAAGCTGAGTGACCCTGGGGCAGTCATTTAACCTCTCTGAGCTTCGATTTCCTTCTCAATAAAGCAGGAAAAATTAGACTTGTAGCATCAGATAGTTTTGTGGATTACATGAGAAAACTCTAGGAATAATCAATCCAGAATTTAGTGTAGCACGCTGTACTGACCACAGTACCAGATACTAAGTATTCAATAAACGTTAAATATCCCTGTTACTGGGATGAATTTATGCTTTCAGCAGAGACGTGATACACTATCGGTATTGGGTATATCCAGCATGTAAACCATGAAACGCTCCTCCCCAGCTGCTGGGGACAAGGGACAGTACAGGCAGGGAGAGGGCGGGTGTGTGTGTGTGTGTGTGTGTGTGTGTGTGTGTCAGGGTGTGTGTGTGTGTCAGGGTGTCTGTGTGGCAGGGTGTGTGTGTGCGTGTGTGTGGCAGGGTGTGTGTGTGCATGTGTGTGTGTGGCAGGGTGTGTGTGTGTGAGTGGCAGCGTGTGAGTGTGTGGCAGGGTGTGTGTGTGTGTGAGAGTGACACTGAAGCTGAGGACAAGAGTGATGAGACAGATTTATCATCTTGGCGGCCGTGGTGCTTACACAAATCTGCAGTAGGTGAGAAACTGGCAGAACTAGACACACGCACTGTGCGACTGTCAAACTCGGTTTTGATACTGAACTACAATTACCTAAGATCGTGGGAGGAAGCTGGGCAAAGGACAGCAGGCTCCTCTCTGTGCTACTGTCACTTTCTGTGAATTGGTAACTATTTTTTTGGAAAAAACCCCAAAGCCCCAAAACTCCTGTTTATATTGACTGCTAAAAATATGTTATATATTTGTACGTATCTGCTATGGCTTTTTTTTTTTGGCCACAGCACACAGCATGAGGGATATTAGTTCCCCAACCAGGGACTGAACCCACGCCCCCTACAATTGGAAGCAGAGACCTAACCACTGGACCGCCAGTGAATTCCTATGCATTCTCGGATGTATACTTAGCAGCTGTCAGCACCCTTCCCAAGGTGACTTCTCAGAAGGCAGGTGACAAGGCTGTTTGGGGACACCACGACAGACAGGCTCGTACCACAAGGGGCCGCATCCAGTCCTTGAGCAGAAGCGGGGCGTAGGAGTTTCTGAAGAAGCGGAACAAGCAGCTCTCAGAGGCCTGGATGCCTGTGTCGTCTGCCGCCCCCCTGACACAGCAGAGAACGTCCAGCTGGTTCTTCTGAGGGGACCAAGGGAGACAGAGGTCACCCTCCGGCTGCCTCACCCAGACTCCAGACTCAAAGGAAACGGGCTGCCATCCTGATGGCCACTCACCTCTTGCCGCTTAATGTCCAAGCCCAGGAGGCTCACAAAGCAGGTGATCTGCAGGAGGAAGTCGATGAGGACCGCCATGCCCGCGAAGAGAGAGAACGTGTGCACGGCCGGCATCACGGACAGGCCTCCTGAGGGCAGAGGACAGAGGTCACGTCCTCCCTGGCCGAGGGCACGCGGCCTCACACGCACGCACACAGATGAACGCGAAGCCCCAGAGCAGCCAAGCCCACGAGGAGACCCCCACCTCCGCTCCCAAAGGCACTGTGTCTGCAGGTGTCACACCAGAACCACCCTGGGAGTTAAAAGCATAGATTCCGGGGACCTGATCCATCCCACTTTACCAAAACAAGGGAAATTCAACCCTAATTCTACTGTTCCCATTTCTAGGGCCCCGTCTCTGTAATTTAACACGCCCTCCGTGCAAACGCACGCACATCAGCATCTGAGAACCATTCATTGCTTATGGGATCTGTTGTGATTCAGTCCACAGGAGGGACGGTATTTCAGTCTCTAGGTTTAGTTACAATCAGATGAGGCTGCTGCCTGTAAGCATCCTCTAGGCTACTAAGACTCAGAAACTGAACACTGCCCGCGCATGGGCCACACGTATATCAACCCATTTTGTGTGTATGCTGTGTGTACGCTCAGCTGCTCAGTCGTGTCCAGCTCTTTGCAACCTCATGGACTGCAGCCCGCCAGGCTCCTCTGTCTGTGGGATTCTCCAGGTAAGAATACTGGAGTGGGCTGCCATTTCCAATTCCAATATCAGAATTTTAAAACATTAAAAAAAACATAAGGAGGCAATACTTCCCACTGAAGTCACAGTGTCACTTGAGTGGGAAAAACAAAACAAAACTCTAGGTTCACAATGTTGCCTGAGAAGAAAACTGAACCTGCCTCTTATGAATGGGGGCCACGGGGTCCCCCGCCCCCAGCCCCTCCTGTTCTCACCAAGTCACTCCAACCTTAAAGCCCAGGGTCAGCTGCTGCCACCAACACTTGGCTGGTTTTCTTATCATAGAAGGAAAGGAAGTAACTTTTTGGCACCCGTATCTCTCAGAAGGAGCCACAGGGCCACAGGCCCCACTTGCGCTGCTTCGTGGAAGTGGAGGACGACGTGCGCTAATGGCGCAGGGGTCTGAAGACCATGCGCGTGCTGTCCCTCCCGCGGCCCCTTGTAAGGCGTCCTGCGGCCCCTGGAGACTTCCACGGGTGACCACAGGCCGTGTGTCTTTCCTGGACTTACGGGGCAATCCTAGCCGGCGTCCTGTGCAGAGGACGCGGCCAGTGTTCTCCTACTACACATCAGACGTGGGGCAGGGAGGGGCCGACTGGATTTCTCCACGTGAAAGAAGACAGGAACGCTGGGTTGTGTTCCAGCTCGTGGCTCCTTGTACAGAAGAAGACTCCAGACCCTCTGCTCAGTCACAAGCGTGCTTCCCCGTGAACTGAGTGTGCCGAGGAGGAAGACCGCCCTCAGGAACAGGGGTACACACCTCGAGGGCTAATGCCTGTGACTGTGGAGTTGCTGCTGGGGGCCCTGTGCTGGGAGGACTCGTGGCTGTGCAAGGCTGCTATTTTCAAATCCCAACACTCACCAGCGCTGTTCAAAAGGGGAAGGGGCAGGAACTCTAGGTATGTGAACCAACCACATCAACACCATCCCAAAGCAACACGAAAGAAGACGCTTGCTAATGGTGCCCAAGTTACTGCCACCGATCCTCTTCGTGGTCCACTCTGATACTTTATAAATACAGAATACAGCTTAACAAAGGAAGAACACAGAGGGGCATTCTGATACACCCAGGCTCAGCACACCGCAGAGCTGGCCGAATTCCAGGAGTAATTACCTAAGAAAAACGCTACCGTCTCGGCGAAGGATGAGAGGAACATGCTGGGAGCCACTTCTCCCAGGACCCGGCCCACCTGTTGGTCCAGGGTTTCCCCTTGAAGACGTTCATCTCTCTACAAAATAAAAAAAAGTGAAACATGCAACATTCACATTTCTCAATTATAATGCCACTTCTTTGCTTCTTGGCTGCCTTGTGTTAGCTTGATGGTAATGAACAATGACTGGCAGCATCTACTTGTTTACAAACCCTATACAATAAAGAGGTGCAGACCCCAAACTTTTCATGTTGATTCATTCAGGGTATTTCTGAAGCCCAGAGCCAAGGGAACAGGTGAGAGGCTAAAGGAAGGATTGAATCAGGTTATCAGGAGAATACATGCAACATAGGCTGCAAGTGGCTGAACCTTTAAATAACACTCCTAGGTGCCACTGGGCCTCTGCCCAGCTAAGGCCTGCAGGACAAGGGACCCTGGAAGAACCAACAGACTGACAGCATCTTCTACATCAGGGTCCTATGTTGACCTTTGGCCTTTTAATAGCACTTTTTCAAGTCCTTCCTTCTTCTACACTATGTGGAATCATTTTAATAGCTGCTGTGCCCAAAATATTTTCCACAAGTGTATCAGCACTTTTTGCACGCATGCTTCATGTATTTAAAACCAAATTCTCACCTTGTATCTATGCCACCAAGCAAAGAGAAGGGTCTTATACTTCTTGGTCTCAAAGGGTCCAGAACAAGCACCAATACCCAAGCACTCAGAGGCATGGAAATGAAACCTCCACGTGTCACGCTCACAGGTACCCTGCGTGGAGCCAGCATGCGTGCACGTGGAGCCTGGTACCTGGTCAGATGCTGTGAGGCTCTGAGACGTACCTGGTAGGTCTGGACCAGGATGAAGATGTTGTCCACGCCCACAGCCAGCACGAGGAATGGGATGACTTCTATCACAATGAGGGTCAGGGGGACCCCGATGTAGCTGAAGATGCCCAAGGAGCAGGCCACTGAGCTCAGCACTATCAGGACACCGGCAATGCCCAGGGAGATTTTCGAATCCACCTGGAGATACCGCAAAGACATGAATCAGCATTTATAGTGTTTTCTGTCCTGTTCCTAACAGGTCCTCACTTTCACCTTTTACATGCTCATTCCCCATCCAGATTTCAACATACAGTTCAAAGTTTGAGAGAAGACATGAAAAGTTGTCTAGGTCTTCCCGAGCCACATATTTGAGGAGCCTACATTCTTAGGTGATGGCAAATTAGGGGGAAAAAAATGAATTAGGGGAAGTAAATTTTAAGCTGAAGATAAGCATTTGGAGATAAAGAAAACAAGGGCAGGAAGCAGAAAATGTGACAAACAGTTGAAACACTGACAACTTCCAGTTAGGACTCCATGATTCCACTGCAGGGGGAATGTTCGGGGAACGAAGACCCCAAATGCCACATGCCGAGTCGTATGGCCAAAAAATAAAAAAAGCACAGGACAATTTAAGGCAGTTTTGAACAGAATGAACTATGACATCATGCTGTGTACTGCCATTTCTAATACACACACACATACACGTACACATATATACATACACACCCCTCTTACCAGAAGCCTGCGACACCTTTTGATATGCCCCAAGGCTATGGAAATATATAAAAACATGATGCCATAGCTGATCAGAACAGTGAAGACGTCACTGTTACTTTCACGGTTTAGTTCATCTTCAATGCTTCGTTCAGCCTTAAAAGAAATGGTCAGATTTGGATTCTCGTAGTTTTTCACAAAATTAATGAACCTAAAAGGGTAAGCAAAATTTCATACTGTTAGTTAAAAACTGAGTGACAGCTAAGTGAGGAACTTCTTCCTAACTTTTACGACACAAAAGCCACACTTCACCCTTCTCCCTCATGAGGACTTTCTATACTCGCCAGATGACAAAGTTCCAGATATGCTGAGTTTTCTACCATTTAAAACAAGTTGGGACCAAGTTTAAAAACTGCTTCATAGTCTCATTTCATTTTTCACTACAAATGAGTTCTAACTGCAGTGTGTTATAATATAGATATATGCTCATGGAACAAGAATTTTAAAAATCAATCTCAGAGTCAATGCAATCCCTATCAGTATCCTAGCTGACTTCTCTATAGAAAGACAAACAGACTCTAAAATTCTTATGGAATTGCAAGGGGCCTAGAACACCCAAAATGTTTTGCAAGACAAACAAAGTGGGGGAATTCACGCTCCGTAATTTCAAACTTACTACAAACCAACAGTAATCAAGAAAGACCGTGTGGTTACCAGCATAAAGACAGGCATACAGGACAAAGGGTCAGAACTAAGAGTCCAGAAATACACCAAGTATTTTCACCTAATTTTCATTAAAGGTGGCAAGACTATCAATGGGGGAAGGAATAATCTTTTCAACAAATGGTGTGGGACAACTGGACAGCCATACTCAAATGAATGCAGTTGAGCCCTTACCTCATATCATAGACAAAGAACTCAATGGATCAAAGACCTACGTGGAAGAGCTAAAACCATATGACTGTCCGGTGAATACATAGGTGTAAACTTCCAGGTCCCTGGGTTATAAAATGGTTTCCTAGCTATGACACCAAAAGTATGAGTAACAAAAGACAAGAGAGATGAATTGGACTTTATCAAAATTAAAAAGTTTTAGGTTTCAGAAGACACCATTCAGAAAGCAAAAACACAGACCAGAGAAAAGGAGAAGATATTTGGAAGTCATAGATCTGATAAAGGATTTACAGAATATATAAGAATTCTTCTAATTTGATAATAAAAACATAAACAACCCAGTCAAAAAATGGGCAAAGGATACGAATAAACATTTCTCCAAGAAAGTTAATATAAATGGG
>NW_024070206.1:28680781-28691248 GCF_014754425.2 Oryx dammah
AGAGAAAGGAAAACACATTCACACAAACAGAGAAATGGAGGCATGTTCACACAAAAACTTGCATGTGAAAGCTTACAGCATTATTCCTAACGGTCAAAGGTGGTGGTAAAGAATCTGCCTGCAATGCAGGGAGACCCAGGTTCAAACCCTGGGTCAGGAAGATCCCCTAGAGAAGGGAATGGCTACCCACTCCATCGGAGAACTGACCTGCAGGATCTCATGGACAGAGGAGCCTGGCAGGCTGCAGTCCACGGGGTCACAAAGATCAGACACAACTGAGTAACTTTCCACGAAATAACGCACATGTTCATCAGCTGATGAGCAGATAAACAAAATGTGATCTATCTATAGGACGGAATGATCTTCTGCCATAAAAAAGAGGAAATTATTGACACATGCTGCAATTTGGATGAACCTTGAAAACATTATTGTAAGTGAACGAAGCCAGATTGGAAAGCCCTCGTATGTAATTCCATCCATAGAAACATCTGGAACAGGAGAATTGATGGAGACAGAAAGCAGACCGAGGGTTATGTAGGGCCAGGTGTTAGGAGGGAAACTGCTACAGGAGATGGGATTTCTGTCTGTGGTAAAGAAAATGCTCTAAAATTGACTATGGTGATGTCTGCACACATCAGTGAAAATACTAAAAGCTACTCAACTGTACACTTCGAATGGGTAAATTGTATGGTATACGAATATCCCAACAAAGCTGTTCAGTGTCCCATTCTCCTGGGCCCCTCTGCCCCTTCTTCAGAGGTTACATCACAGCTAACCGGTTCCTGGGTCACTTACTTGAGATACTTTCCAGGCGTGGACAGCATGTATGACATATATTTGCTGAAATATGCTGACCACAGTTTTTATTTAATAATTCTTGAACCATTTATTAATACTTACCTCACTACCTTTAATGATGGCATAACATTCTATTATACTTCTCCTTACTAATACACATTTAGTTTACTCCCAGGTTTCGCTGTTAGAAAATAACACAAGGAGCATTCTGCATAGATACCTGTGCATTCCTGTTGCAGGACTATGTATTTAAAGAATGTTTACAAGTAAATTTATTTATAGATTTTTGTTTTCACAGCATCACTAGAACCAAGTGAAAGAAATGGCATGACTTAGATCTGATGTTGCTTAATTTAGTTGAATGTCATATCAATGCTTTCTGCTAGCGTCCACCTCCCTGTGAGAAGAGCAGCTGGTTTACCGACCCTGTGAACAACTCACTCTCTTTCCCAGGCCTGGGCCCTCTGGAGCTTCTCTGTATCGTTATAGTAATTATTGACAGGAAAAGTGATCACAAGGGCTGTGGCGTTATTGTAGTTTTGATCTAGAAAGGAAAAAGGTGACATCAAAAAGCAGATAACAAGTGTGCAGAAAACCAGATCAATACGAGGGGGGCGGAAATCACAAGATGGCTAGGTGCCCAGTTTCTCATGGGGCTGAAGCTTAAACGCGCCTGAGCTCGTGGAACAAAATGAGAGGTCACTTGACCTGGCGCTTGTGTAGTTCAGCTAGGGAGAAAAGGGGACTCTCAAGCAAATGTAGATGCATTTGTCATTCCATCATCATGACTACCCAGCATGTGTTGGGTGATGATTTCAAACAAAGCAGAAAGGTGTTTGGGGGAAAGTCTCTCCTTCCTCCGTTCCCATCTTGTGCCTTAGCTCTCCTCCTCACACCATGATGGCTGTGGCCCCTAACAGTCGCAGTCCAGGTGCACACGCACGGGCTTCCCCTTGCCTTCCTGTTCACACTAATAGTAACACACCCTTCTGCAAATGCTGCCTTTAAATTCATATCCTGAGAATGCTGCTTTAATAGACACTGCACTTCCTTATTCTTGTTTCTGCTTATGATGTTTTCTAGTACAGTTTAACTCCATCTCCAGTTGATGAATAGCTTTGCAAGTTTGGTTTGTTTTTGTTATAAGTAGAATTACTACAAAAGTTAACCTGATATTTCTAACACATAAAATCTATATTTGTAGGATCAAATTTTACAAGTACTCAGAATCCAAAAAAAAAGAAAAAAAAAAGTAAATTTTTAATTTGGATGGATCTCCCAAACTGCCCTCCAAAAATGCCATCCTGTTTTTCATTACTTTATTCAACAAAGTATTTGCTGAGACCTACTGTGTGCCCATGTTGTTTTAGGGACTGTGGAAACATTAATGAGCAACAGAGGTTAAAAACCTCAACTTTCCTAGTGCTTATATTCTAGAACCATCTACACTCCCGACAAAATGCAGTTTGCCCAAGCAGGGTTTCATGCACACAGAGTTTTGTCAAATTCTCAGATCTTTGCTTTACCATCTGAGCCACCACGGAAGACCATCAGACTATAAAGACTGCCTGCAACGCAAGAAACCGGGTTCGAGCCCTGAGTTGGGAAGATCCCCTGGAGGAGGAAATGGCAACACACTCCAGCATTCTTGCCTGGGAAAACCCATTGACAGAGGACCCTGGCAAGCTACAACAGACCATGGGGTTTCAAAGAGTTGGACACCACTGAGTGACGAACGCTTTGACTTTAGATCTTTGCTAATCTGTTTGTTATGTAAAAGACTGAAGTGAGAGGTGTTTCACTAGCTTGAGTAAGGTTCAGCATTTTCTCCATACAATTAAAAGCCCTTTGTACTTCTTCTCTTATTAACATGCACACAGCTCTGCCCACTTCTTTTGGGGAGCTGACCTTGTCTTTTTTCCTCAAGAGCTCTCTATGTATTAAGGAAACACTGTTATGTATACTAACTTTTTTCCTGCTCTGGTTGGCTGTTTGTTCTGTTTCTTAAAATTTTATGTTTCTCTCTACACAAGAACTTTAAATTCTCACACAGTCAAACTCATCAGGGTTTCCTTTTGTGACTTTGCAATGTGTGTCCTGCTTAGAAATACCTTCTCCATCTAAAAATTACTTTATAGCTCATAATCTCTCCCTTCCCACGGATGAGAAGAGTATCTGGCCACTTCAACCAGCTGGAGAAAAACCTGTTGAGCTGCTTATAATTAGGCTTCAGATGCCAAACCTGCCACGTGAGTTATTACCCCATCTACCTGGAGTTATCTGAGCAAAGCCCCACTGCTCTGCCCACTGGAAGTGTCTGAGTCCTTAACCAACTGGTTTAGAAGGAAAAAAAAAAATCTCTTTTCTTTCCCCCTATATCTCACATGTCTCTCCTCCATTACGGATGTTCTTAATCCGAGGTCCATGGACTCGCTGGGGGCTCTCTGGATGAGTTTCAAGGGTCCCATGAACTTGAGGCTGAGCAACATATCATGTGGATGTTGAGACCAAGTAACATATTATGTGGATGTTAACAGTGACGTTGTGCTGGGAAAATGTCCTTAGCTGTTGACAGCTTCCTGGAAAGTAACCTAAAAATGGCTTAAACCACTTCTTCCAAATGCACAATAAAACCAAAAGCCAAAGGACATATGGTATTTGGGATGCAGTATATTCGGTAATTAATGAGTGTTTGACTGATGAAATCCTCATAATTACCACCCGACGTTAATGACAGAACCAAGACTGCTTTATCCAGTAAGAAGAGTAAAAGCTTCTCTCACTTACCATCATAGCCTCCAAGCACAAGCCATGGGAACACTGGGCCACCAAACGTCCCCAGGCAAGGATCGTGGAGCAAACTGGTGTCATTCAGGGAAGCAGGAGCCCTGCCAGGAATTCAGAGAACACATTCCAATTAGAACAACCTCAACACATCACAGAGACCCAGACGTTTATACAACAGTCACGAGGCTGATTAAGAATGTGGGCCTGAGGTCCCCTTGGGTGAATGATACAGTTCAGTATTTGCTTTTGGGAGCTTAGAGTTGCTGAGAGAGAGGCCGGCAAATACAGTGAGATGTGGCTGACATCAGCTGGTGCACAGAGGAGGAAGCTGCTAATACGTGGTGAAAGCTGTCACTATAAAGAGAACTTTAGGTACAGACCCGATCTCTAAGGAGGAGGGGGAATTCACCTGCACAGGAGGAGGTGAAGGCTTCCAGGCACCATACCAGCAGGAAGAGAAGAAAAGAGCATGAGGAGAAAAGAGAACAGACAGTGGCCTGAGGGACCACAGGAAGTCCTGGGTCTGTGCGTGGGGTACCCATGATGGGGGCCTCCCAAGGAGGGGGTGGGGCTGGGAAGGAAGAAGGAGGCAATGGAAGGAAAGGGTAAGCGTCTTCACCAGCGGTTGGGGGTTTTATTCTGTTGGCACCTGGGAACAATCAAAGCACTTATTGCTTCACAGGCTCGTGGTTATAGAGGTGACCACCTGAAGACCGTAAACACAGCACAAGCGCCTAGAGTCAGCCACACTCCAGGAACAAGTACAGATGGAACCTCAGGTCACTGAACGGGGCCTGAAGCCAGAGTACTTGGCTGTGGAGACGTGGTTAATCGAGCAGCATGTTCAAACGTGACGGGGAGCGATTTCTCTGCTTCTGTAATGAATGGACAGCCACAGCGGTTGTCTGAGTGGCTGAACAAGTTTCTGTGGGTCACGTCAGGCCAAGTGACAGGGCATCCAGGGAGGGCAGAGAAGCGAGCGCTCCTCCTGCCACAGGGCAGGCCTAAAGGTCACCTCACAGGTCACCCCGCGCGGCTTCTCTGTGACTAACTCAAACCACACGCTGGCCTGTGCGGCCAGATAAGCCTCCGACACGAAGCAACTTCAGCGTTCTCCCATCTAAACTGAACTGCAATCCGGCCCCCACTCCTTGAGGGGACGCTGCATGTTTTGAAGTCAAGTGTTGTGAAATCAATTTATATTTGAAAGAAAAGAAAAGATATTAGAGGCTTCTGTCTTTGCACCAAGAAACCAGCTCAGAAATGCTTGGGTGGTATGGCAGATGCAACTAGGTATAATCCAGCTGGGAGGGAGTCAGGGGCTGGGAGGTACCTTGATGACACATGGTGAACACGCCACCTCAGGGCCTTTGCACCTGCTGCCCGTCTACTTAGAAAGCATTTCCCCAGCTCTCACCGGCTCCCTCTGTTCCCTCCGCTGAGCAGCCTGTGCTGCACTTAGAGTGGCACTTCCGGGCAAGCCCATCCTTGCCCAGCTTCCTCTCCCTTCTCCCACGGCATCGCCTGGACCTGGCGCTGCCTTGACCCGGCATCAGGCTGACTATCGCTTTACCCTGAGGGTCCCGCTGTTTGCTCCCTGCTAGGGCTCTAGCAACTACAGCGGTGTGTGGCCACAGCAGCTGTTACCTGCTGGAGAGACGGAGGAAGGACCACCCCCGCCACGTACCGGACACAGTAGAGGAAGTGCGTGTGGTAATCCGCATACACGAAGAAGTCGTCCCCGACCTGATGGTCCAGCACGGAGTGGCTGTTCTGGAAGTAGTTCAGCACGCTCAGGACGGTGCAGTTCTGGTTGTATGGCGAGAGGGGCGCTACGCAGATGTCACGCAGGGTCACAGTCTCGTTGTTGTAAGAAGCAGTGATGCTCTCGATGGCGGTTTGTAAGTCAAGGACCTGAAAGAGGATATTTTTAAATAAACAAACCCAGAGATACAGCAGTTTTCCTTCAGATGCTGATTAATTCTTACTGCTCTGGGGCGGTAGCGGGAGGGGGGGTGCGCAGTGGTTAGAAGATAAGAGCCTTTGGGGAAAATCCTTCCTGAGACAGGGGAGAAGACTGAGATAAATGAGGATGAAAATATTTTTAAGTTTACTATAATTTTGCTGAGGATCAGCACACTGGGGCACTCAGAGAGAGGGGAGGGGACACCATGACAGGCCACATCCCAGCACAGGACACTCTAACACAGGCCCTCCCACCCGGAGCAACAGTGGGAACGAAGGGGAGCCTGGGGACATCTGCAGGTCTTCCTGACAGGCCCTCCCGTCCCCAGCAACCACCACCTCGCACCATACTATGCTCATTTACATATATTCTCATTTTTTCTAGTAGAGAATACAAATGCACTGCAGGAGGTAAAGGACAACATGTGCACCTTTTGCAACAAACTGGGAGAAAGCAACGGTCACCGGGTGCAAAAGATTCTGTTAGACTCTTGGGAACATGCTGATGTTTTCTCAAGCTATCAGACATTCTGTAGGGCAAGAGCAATGTTGAGAGGAAAAAGTATGCAAATGTACAACTGTTCATTAACAATTAAGTGGGAGGCAGTTAATTTACAGACAGCTCTCCAGGGCAAGTGTGGGAAGGGAGGATGGGCAGATTTAAAGGATTCTGTAGGAGCATGGGGTGGATCTTATTCCAAACGCAGGCCAGGAGCCCACATTCAGGCAGTGACAAGGTCATTCCTGCAGTTGCTGGGGGGTGAGGGTCCGCAGTGATCCAGCAGCCCCTCCAAGGTCTCTAGGACAACACAAGAAGCTTTATCCCTTTGGGTCCTGGTGTATTACTTTTCAATTACTAGCAGAAAAAATCATTAAGTTCCGAAGGTGAATATATTAATAAATATATTCTGTTTCAATAGAGACATGCTCTTCTCAATTTCAAGCAAGACCTCCTGTATGAAATAAATACAAAAGTGGTCTACAGTAAATTTTTCATTAAGTTCAACACTTTTTGGAAAGTAAGTGAAAAGTGTCTTATCATTAAGGTTTACTAGATAAATGATCACCGTCAGCCTGAAACCCACATCAAGTGAACTGGTTGAAAGCTGGCCTGGTGCCGGCTTCCCTGGAAGTGGCTTCTTGCCAAGAGCTCATTACCTGGTGCAGAATGTCTATGGCGAGGGGAGGCCCGAAGGGCACGTCGGCTCCGGAGGGGTAGGGCTCATATGTGTGCGGCGGGGTGTGGGGGGCCCGGATGATGAGCTGCTCGGTGCGGAAGAAGGGCCCGAAGTGTGTGTCGAAGTACTCCTTCTCCTGGCGCGCCTGGCTGCCGGGGGCCGACCAGAGGTCCACCGGGTCGGTTGTGACCTGGATGAACACCAGGCCTGAGGAACAGGCGGCGATGAAGGCCACGGAGAAGAACACGACACAGCCGGGGTGCCTCACACAGAAGGAGCCCCACCGTTCAAAGAGCCGCCGCAGATGCGCCTCCAAGGCGGCACCCAGAGGGTCACAGCAGGTTGGCCCCCCTGGAAGAGCAGGAGAGGAAGGGAGGGGGAAGGTTAAGAGCCAAGCCATTCCTGAAAGCCGGAACAGGGAGAGTGTTAGCTACCACTGCATGTGGCGAGACTCACAGCCGCACAGGGACACCCAGGGACGTGCATGAGACCATCCCCTGCCCTGCCCAGCTACCTGTCTGCTGGAGAAGCGGCCCTGCTCACCTGCCCACAGTGACCACCAGCCCCTCCCTGAGAGAGACAGTATTCACACAGAAGCCTCGGAAAAGCCAGGTGCTCCGAGCATTCCAGCCAAAGCAGTTCCCTCCAACTGTTCCTGCCCTCTGCTCTCACCCCAGGCCAGGATCACTCTACAGATATTATGAACCAGGCGATTCCCATCTGCCACCCGTTTCCAGCTCTCAGTGCCGCAAACACAGGGACCCTGTCCCCATCATAGTCGTGTCCCCAGCATGGGCTCAGTGCTGCTCGCAGAAGAGGCGCGTCAACGGTAAAGAAACAAACACTCTCCTACCAACGGTGCCAACCCTTTTACTTAAGTACAAGTGCCTACCTTTGTCACTGGCGTTTATAGAGAAAGGTATATTGCCATCAATGGGGGTAAACTCAGAGACAAAATACCGTTTTCTGAAAGATAAAACCACGTAAGTCATGTTAGTGGACTTCAGCATCATGAGACTGTTCTTGACGGTCCCACAGCCCTATTAAAAGCTTACTTCCTCATCCTGTTTGCTTCCTTCCTAACTGGTGCCTTCCTTTCCCAAAGCTCCCTTGCTCCAGGTCTCTCTTCTCACTAGTCTCAGGGGAAATTTTAAGAAGGTATTAAGAAGATAATTTCACCTTGTAGCCCTCACTCACATTTAAAAGTTTTAGGTCCTTTAGAAACACAGTGAACACTGTATTCCAGGAACAATGAGCACATCTGGTGCCTAGATCTTGGTTTCTAAACACCCTTTTCCAGGGAAAGGAACCAAGGCTCCTTGCAGAAGAGGGTGCTTCTAGGGCTGGGGCAGGGAAAATACGGAAACATCCTGTGATTCCAGAAAAAAGAACAAGCTTGAGAAACGTGAGGGCATACTTAAAAAAGACACAGGAGCCAGCAGAAGGTGCTGCCAGTGGTCAAAATTGGGAAGATCTGAGCAAAAACATAAATGATGATACGAAACAGAGATCACAGTTATTTTTTTTAAGTCCATTATGTAAACATAACTAAATAAATATTAGTTAAGAAAGTAGGGGAGAAGGAATAAGAGAGTAAGTCCAGTTAGTAAATGGAGAAGAAACGAGGGAAACAAAATGTCACCATTAGATAAAATCCACAAGAGTTAAGTGTTGAAGACCCATGGATGGATGCTAAAATCAGTGGACGACAGTTTGAGGAAAAATGAGGTTATCAGCACAGTCTCAACACAGCTCCCGAAAGATGTTTATCAACTCCAAAGGAAGGAACAGTCGCTTCACAGTGGAAAAACCCAGCAGACACCTTCGAAACCAAATGATGTAGGCTAATATCACCAGTGACGAGACATACTGGCATCATAAGCTGTTGACATGATACACTGAGAAAGACACATTGCGTCTGAGATGTTGTCAAAAACCTCCACCTAATCATGAGAAAACATCAGATAAAACCAAATTGGGGCATTATTTACAAAAGGTTGGGGTATCGTTATTGGGGTATTATTTTACAAAAGACCAGCACTCATCAAAAGTGTCAAGGTCATAAAATAAAAGGAAAGATGAGCAACTGTCATGGATTGAAGGAGACAAATCAAACAAGAAGTGAATGTGACATGGGGTCCTGAAACAGAAAAAGGAAGAACCTTAGAGGAAAAACTGGTAAAACCTAAAAAAGAACGGTGGTTTAACCAATAATGGGATACCAATGTTATTTTCATGGTTTTCATTAAATTATATACTATGGGTGATATAAGTGGTAACATTAGAGGAAGCCAGTAGAGATATAAAGTCTATTTCTGCACCCTTTTAGTAAGTCTAAAATTATTTCAAAAGACAAAAGTTTTAAATGAATGTGTTGTCCTAAGTCAAGACACAGGTATCTAAAAGGACTACAGTACCGCATTTAAAAGGATTTGAATCAGATTTGGCTCAGTAGACTTTCTGTTAAAAAATGGGTCTTTTAAATCACACGCCATTTTTGAATAAACCAATGGAACTAACTTTAAACATCTCAATGTCTAAATAGCCTTTTGATTGTTGACTAGATGCAGGACATAAGCAAGTCCTGGAATTGTATTAATGCAGATCTTTACTCTCATGAACCAAAGTCTACCAAGTGAAAGCTTAGAAATGCCACTGGGCTAAGTTTGCTCTCTTGTCTGGGGGGATGGGAAACAAAACAGATTACCTGTAGCACCACACAGCAAAGAACGCTCCAAAAAACACGAGCAGGAAAGCCATGTAGGTGCTCCACATGATGACGTACATGGCGTCGAGACCCAGGATTCTCCAGGGAACGGGAGGGGGCGGGGGCTGGGGCTTGGGGCCGCAGACAGCCGAGCAGTCCTGGCAGCTGCACGGCCCGGTGACCTCGTCCACCGACTCGTCACAGCCCTTGGTGGCATTGTTCATGGGCTGCATCCCATGCGTCGGAAGATCTGTAGGAAGGAGTGTGTTAAGAATATCTATTAAAAAAAATTTAATTACAAGGGTTGTACTAAATCATCACCCCACTCCAGTACTCTTGCCTGGAAAATCCCATGGATGGAGGAGCCTGGAAGGCTGCAGTCCATGGGGTTGCTGAGGGTTGGACACAACTGAGCGACTTCACTTTCACTTTTCACTTTCATGCATTGGAGAAGGAAATGGCAACCCACTCCAGTGTTCTTGCCTGGAGAATCCCAGGGACGGGGGAGACTGGTGGGCTGCCGTCTATGGGGTCACACAGAGTCGGACACGACTGAAGTGACTTAGCAGCAGCAGTAGTAGTACTAAATCATATTTTAACCCAATGATAAGCACACTGAAAGAAGTCATGCAACCAGAAGAATAAGAAAGACTGGAGGTTTCTGGGTGATCAAGTTATGCTTTGCCATTTAGTCCTGCAAACTTTTAAGTTAACCTCAATAACTTTGGGCACAGGGCTCATCACCAACATTCAAGTCCACCATATTTCAGTGTAAACTTTCAATCAAATGTTTATCTCCACTGAGGAGCTAATACTAAGGCAAAGCTTCTGAAAAGGCTCCTTTTTTTATTTTACATTTTTTATTTTGTATTGCAGTGTGACCGATTAACAGTGTTACAGTTTCAGGTGAAAGGCAAAGGGACTCAGCCATACGTACACATGTCCCCTTTCTCCTTCAGACTCCCCTCCCATCCAGGCTGCCACGGGACACTGAGCAGAGCTGCCTGTGCTGTACAGCAGGTCCTGGTTGTT
>NW_024070206.1:28691258-28692297 GCF_014754425.2 Oryx dammah
TTCCAAGAAACTACCGCCGGTGAATGATGGAACCTCCAGGGTAAAAACCGGTTTCGGGACAGAGCTCACCTGTGAATGAACTGAGCAACCCTCTCTTCCGGAGCTTTATTTTAGTATGCATAAAGACACAGGAAATAGCAATGTCAATGACTTTCTGCACAGAAGGCAGTAGTAACGGGTCTTACTTGTTTTTGTTGTTGTTCAGTTGCCGAGTCGCGTCTGACTCTGCTCCATGGACTGTAGTACACTAGGCTTCAGTGGGTCTTATATTAACATTCAATTGCCAGTCCCTGCTAGTTAGAAACTTCCTAAAACCTTCTTCCCCTACCCTTTAGAGAGATACTTAGAAATTCATTGTGCTTTACCCTCACTCTTGAAAGGCAGGTTAGCTAGCGCGATAGTTTCATTCAGAACTGTGATAACCCCACTGCTTTAGGGCCTCTAGCTTTGCTGGACAGAAAATCTCCAATTGTCATTCTTTTGAAGTGTTTTCCACCTTTTCTCTACTTTCATTTAAGATCATCTGTCATTCAGATTTTGTAGTTTTTAAAATGAGCTATATTAAGTTACAAATTCCTTTTTTTATACCTTTATTGAGATAACTCACATACAATTCACCAATTTAAAGTTACAACTTGATGCCTTTTAGCATATTCATAGATATGAGAAATCATCACCACAGTCAATTTGAAAACATCTTCACCACCTTAAGAAAGAAACCCAGGGCCTTTAACTAATGCTCCCTTATCTCCCCATCCCCTTAAGCCCTAAGCAACTATTAATCTACTTCTGTGTCTACAGATTTGCCTCTTCTGGACATTTCATATAAATGAAATCATGTATAGTCTTTTGTGACTGGCTTCTACCACTGAGCATGATGTTTTCAAGGTCTATCCATGTTGCAGCATGGATCCTTATTTCTTTTTATGGTCAAATAATATTCCATCATATGGATATACCACATTTTGTTTATCTATCTATGTATCAGTTGATGGATATCTGAGTTGTTTCATATAGCCGCCTTTTGGCTATTATGAAC
>NW_024070206.1:28692307-28694726 GCF_014754425.2 Oryx dammah
TTAATTGGGTTATTTTCTTTTTGAGTTGTCAGAGGTCTTTATATATTCTAGACACAAGTCCTTCATTAAATACATGCTTTGCAAATATTTCTGCCTCTTTTTGATGGTGTCCAAAGCGCAAGTTTTTTATTAAATTTTTTTGGTTACATTTTTAATTGATCATTATAGTAATTGACTATAGTTGCTCTTATAGTCATCAACTTTGCTGAATTCTTATTCTCTCATTTTATTGTTTTGGGGCCCATTCTTTATTCAGCTGCATCTAGTCTATCTTTTAATCCACTTGCATGACTATTTCTCATTAACTGGATCTTCCAGTTGGTTCTGCTTCTAATCTGTTCATTCTCTTTCCCTAGGGTCCTACTCTTTCAGAACTCTTTCATTTCGGTCGTTTTCAACAAACATGACATGGTCTTTTTCAGACTGTTCTATGATCTTCAGTTGCTGGGATACCTTTCTCCTGTTTGTCACACCTGCTTACTTTCCCTTATGGTGATTGGTTTCTTCACAGGCAAAATCTCTCTGCCAAATAGGTCTCCCTTCCACCCATCTCTGCAGTCTTGCAATAACTCATGAAGTTATGCCATTTCATGTCCAACAGAACCAAAGTCCAAATGGTTCCTAAAATGGATAGAAATAAGCTTGCACAAACTAAAAATTTCCATGAGGGAACTTATAGTTAGGAAGGAGTTAAAGCAAATACTTTAAGGAGATCATTTCATAGGTTGTAGCTCAAGTCCCAGAAGACAAGCAAAGCAACAACTCACATTTCCACTGGCATTTCAGTGTTAACGGAACTGAGAACGGTCCTTTTTCACAGAGCTGACAGGACAACTTGATCCACTGTCCTGATATCAAATATAAAAGAGGGATAATTTAAAAGTTTACTTACCATTGGCAAAACTCTCTCCAACATAGTACTGTAATTCTTTTACATTTGTTTTCGTCTGGTTTGTAGTAGGATCAACATAATCTTCAGTTGCTGTAACATTCAGAAACTGACTTTGTCGAGGGCTACATGTCAGCTCACAGAACAGGTTCACTAGGTTATAAAAACAGGATGGACATCTAAAGAAAAAGCAAACTATTCTGAATGATCTCGTGGATAACAGGGCCAGCAAAAAGATGATTTAAAATACACAAAGACTATTTAAAATTTATTGTAAATCGGCAAATGGATTACCATAAGGACATATTAAACCCAGCAATTCCAAACCTAAAACCTCGTGTTAAAATAAAGACACACCTTTAAAAACCACCCTAATTACTAACATTTGTGCTGCCCAGATGTAATTTCAAGAAACAAATGCTCTCGGAATCCTGCACTTTATAATTCAGTCATGTTTCCTATATCTTGAAGCCAAAAGGACTTCGGACTACCATGGTGACATTCTGATTGAAAATAAAAAAGGGGAAAAATGAGATTTTCACATTAGTGCTTTCATCTCGGAACCTACTGAAGGGCTCTCTTTCAAGCCCCAGATAACCTTAGGCTGTCTCTAAACACAAGAGGATTCCCCATGATTAGAGAAGATAAAAGAACAGCAGTGGTGTTCTCCAGCTACATGCATTTCAGAAGCACCTGGTTTTCATAAGAACCATAAGCTGTCCTCTGTTAAGCTTCTCATGTAGACCAGTTCTGTGGCAGAAGACCTCTGTCTTCTCCTTTAGTTCCCTGTTATCTGCAAAGGTTATTCCTTCATCAGGCTTGCATTCTTGAAACACAACCAATCCAGACTGCCCCCCATTCTGCTCCCATCCAGATGACCACACATGACACAGAAGAAGGGCGGTCTGGTCTCGGCCTTCAAAGTGCCGGTCTCGCGGGACGCTCCTGGCGGTCTGGTGGTTAAGACTCATCGCTTTCAACATTAAGAGGCATGGGTTCTATCCCTGGTCAGGGAACTAAACTAAGATCCCACACGCTGCATGGCGCGGCCGAAAATAAAACAAAAGCCTCCAGTCTAGTGAAGGAGCAGACACACATGCTGACTTGCTTTCAGGAGTCCCACGCTTTACTGTGACAGACAGGAATGACAATTACACCACCTGAACAGAAATCACTCCTGGGGTCCACTGCTTCCTACCACTTTCCATAAATTACAAACTTCTCTCCATGGTACTCCACTTAACTTCTACAGTCATCAGTTTGGACAGCTGCACGATATTCCGTATTAGCATCTCATTGCTATTATAAATAAAGCTTTGCTACCTCTGATGACACGGGAAACACTTGGCTATCTTTTGATGTTGATGCCCATAATGCCTCACGTAGAGTAGATGCTAAATAAATGTATTTGGCCAGATGACAGCTTCAATCTGGCTCCAGCAAGAACCATGAGATTTCCTGCCATAAGATACACTGGCCTGATTCGAGTCTCAACTCTAATGCTCTAATCAGATCTATTACTACATTGTA
>NW_024070206.1:28694736-28710251 GCF_014754425.2 Oryx dammah
ATCATTACTACTTTATCAGAAGTTCTTCTTTATCTCTGAGAAGTCCTAAGATAGCATCCTTAAAATGAAACAAGAAATAACTTTCAAACCCATTTTCTCTGCATGCCTGGCAGTCAACCCACCTGGACAGAAACTGCAGAGGCAGCTGCAGGTTGTCTTTCAGTGTGTGAAGCTGCTGGACATCACAGCAAAGACTGACATTGCCAAAGAAGAACCCAGGACAGAGCTCCTTTCGGGAGAGAAAACATGAACATCAGAGTAGCCAAGTTAAAGAAACACAAACGCTCCTCAAAGAGGAGATCACTTCACGCACATCATCCGTTTTTAGGTACACAAGGGGGACACCTATTTGCAAAGTTCTCGCAGAATTCTTTTAAAAGGCGATCAAACTGGGATGACCCAGAGAGAAGATATGGGGAGGGTGGTGAGAGGGGGGCTCAGGGTTGGGAATTCATGTACACCCGTGATGGATTCATGTCAATGTAGGGCAAAACCAATACAGTATTGTAAAGTAAAAAAATAAAATAAAAAAATTTTTAAAGATAAATAAATAAATAAAAGGCAATCAAATTTCCTCTAGATAACCAGCAGTTCACAAAAGTAGAGGCAGTACAGACATTTCAATTTTTTTTCTTACTGGGAAGCTCACTTTCTTTCCTTGACAATCATTTTACCTCTTTTTACGTTACTTGGTTATGTTTATTTTCTGTGAGTCACTCCAGGAAAAGGCAAATGCCTTTAAAAATTGTGATGGAAGAAGCAAATAAGTCCAGAAGACCTGCTACCGTGTCAGCTGGATTTTAGATAACTGCAGCCTCTAAAGCCAGCCTTTTAACCTGGATTTTTCCAGTTCTTTTCTAATATCCCTGTGTATCAGGGATGGTAAAAGAGACAAGAAACAGATTCCTGGTGGCAGTCAAAGGTCACAGGCTCTCGGTGGAAACTGGAGGAACCTCTAAAGTGAACAGAGGACAAGCGAGTCACAGCCACTCAACAGCCTTGTCTAGGAACAAAAGGGGCTAACTCTGAGTAACTCTGAGTGTATTTTGAAGAAGCTGCAAAGAGCAACATGGGAGGTACCAAGACCACGTCCCTCAGTAGTAACCTGCTACTGGGAAACTTTATGAGCAAGGCATAGTCAACCCCAGAAAAATGACGCCTGCAGAGTTAGTATGTTATCTTCTCTGTGCTACAGGTGAGAGTCTGGGACAAGAGAAGCCTGTTCATTCCGCCTCTACCCCCACCCCACGGGGAGTATTTATGGTGTAACTGCAGAGGGTCTCTGATTCGCGTTTCGTGTTCCCAGCGCCCAAGACTACTCACTCACCTGCACTAGGTCATAGCCGTCCTGTGGCAATGGCTTTGGTGGCCCAGAATATCTGCAGTTGTATCTCTTATCTCCAGATGCGATTCCACACTCTCCATACCAAATGCAGGACTGTGAAAATACCTGCAAAAGTCAACAGAAAACGGTTCATTAGGGCCTCAGGGATAACACAAATTTCAACAGCAAAAATGCCCTCATTCACAGAAGCATCCAACAGTACCTGCCAAGTGAAGTAAAAGCCAGAGGCACCAGTTAGTTGAACATTTTGAAAGCATGAATTAAACCCAAAGCTCAATGCTGGAGAAGACTCTTGAGAGTCCCTTGGACAGAAAGGCAATCAAACCAGTCAATCTTAAAGGATATCAACTCTGAATATTCACTGGAAGGACTGGTACTGAAGATGAAGCTCCAATACTTTGGCCACCTGATATGAAGAGCTGACTTCATACTGGAAAAGACCCTGAGGCTGGGAAACAGTGAGGGCAGGAAGAGAAGCGGGAGGCAGAGGATGAGATGATTGGATGGCATCATCAACTCAATGGACAAGAGTCTGAACAAACTCCAGGAGACAGTGGAGGACAGAGAAGCCGAGCATGTCACAGTCCATGGGGGCACATAAGAGGTGGACACCACTTAGCGAATGAATAACAACGAAGTCCAAAACGGACTTGTGAAGTCAATCAGCAAAGTAATAGAAATTACTTGCATGATTTCTACTTCCTGCTAGATTATTTATTAAGAGGAAGCGACAGTTCCATACAAGAATCACTATCAATCAGTGTAGAGGAAAGCAAGATAGTATGTCAGTCTATGATTACTAAGGCTCTATTTTTACACATCAGGATGAGGAACTGAGCCAGGTGTAAATAATGAAAGAACAGTTCCATATCTGCTAAGGTTAGTTAATATCAGCACACCATGAGTAATGTGGGGGAAAAAAAAAACAACCCATAAGGAGGAGGAACAAGAACGAGTATCTTGTCCTTGAGTTTAAGTAAAACACAAGAAATGTGCACACTTTACGGAAAATCACCTCAGAATCTTGAAAAAATGTAAAACCTCTTGCATAAAGATTTCTCAAGGGCCATTCCTATTCCCCATGTGAGAGTCACATGGCATCAGAAAAGTCAGGGGGGTGCACGAGTATGACTCATCTCATTAGCAAGGCCACCAAGCTCCGCCAAGCTGGCCAGGGTCACGGCTGGCATGACTGTGCAGTCAGCTGTCCTGTAGGGAAACAGCAGCTTTTGAGAAGTAACCATGGCTTCCGAGGTGCCTGATGGAAAAGCCATTTTTGAAAAATGGGCACAGATGCAAGACAGTGAACTGTCTCCAAGGACAAGGGCACATGACCCACACACCCTGCAAGGAGCTGAGCGGCGCTGGTCCCTGATGAAAAGACACAAACCTCACAACAGGCCCTGAAAACATGGGAGGAAAAGCAGGCAGGAGACGGAGGGGCGCTGGGGGGGAAAATCTAAGGGCCCACAAGACTTGTCTCTGAATTCCTCCTTTCAATATTTTAAACCAGCAATTATGACTTAACCTCAGCTTGATTCATTAAGCCATATGTTTAGGCCACAAGGGAGAGAGGGAACTTATACAAATGAGGAAGCGACAAGCATTCAGCAATGCCACGTCCCAAACCTTTGGCAAGAACTTACAAAATTCCACCATTCCTATATAAAAAGAATCATAATTTTGTCTGTAAACCCAGTGGTTCTAGGAAAAGTACTGCTCTTTCCAATTCTGGGTTTCCCACTAAAAGGCCATCATCCATCTACTGAAGTGTGAAAAGGCAAGTAAGCCAAGGAGGGTAACAACTACTGATGTTGACCTGTAACTTACATACTAGGGACCCACCCCTTAGAATTCTCACCTCACCCCACCCCACCCCTCTTGCACAGAATTCTCAACAGACCAACAGGGCAAGCAGGTGCTGGCAAAGGGGCACTCTGGCTCATCACCCACAGGAGTGACAGAAATCCAGTAAAAAAAAAAAAACCCCGCACCTCTCGCATGACTAACAGACGGGCATCTGGAGTCTCTGTTCCCCTTTCTCAGCACTCGTCACTCTACGGGACAATAAAGATGACCCAATGCTCTCTGTGTCCTATTTACAAGATCACCCTTCATAACCCACACCATCTGTTTCAAAGCAAAGGTGTTTCTACCCACCAGGCAGAAGAGATGGGGCTGGAGAACCAGCTTGAGGGGCGGGAGGTCAGGAGTCCTGGGCCCTGATCCTTAATAAATGCTCAGCCCAGCTGCACCTGGAGTGGGTCACCCAGCTGTGCTGAGTAGGAGTCCCCCACCTCCTACTCACTCCTGACCACCCCCGACCCCGGTTACATCACAGTTCAGGTGGGAACACTGAATTCGGGAATAAATGAGAAAGCACTTAGAAAGCCAGAAAGCACCACCCATCAAACCTAAGGAATTATTCTCCAGGTTTTCCGAGAAGTATATGGGACTTCACCAAAGAGGTTCAAAGACCTGAACAAAATAAACAAGCTGAAGCTTCTTCCCGGCCAGGAAAAAACTGGGCTTGAGTCATTGCTCTTAGGTGTGCTTTCCCAAGTCATCTGCTTGAAGAGGCATGAACCAGAGAGGCCCAAAGGTGCTCACAGGCCACCTGCTGGGTGTCAGGCACTGCTTTAACTGCTCTCACCTTGTGAACCCAACACAACCTTACAGCATGAACGAGAGGGCAGTGTTTTTTTTTTTTTTTTCCTTCTTTTTTTGGTAGCACCATGCCAGGTGGGATTAGCTCCTGGAACAGGGATAGAACCCCTGCCCCCTGCAGTGGAAGCCTGCAATCTTAACCACTGGATTACCACGGAAGTCCCCAGAAGGTGCTATTATTATGCACAATTTACAGATGAACAAACAGAAGCAGAGAGTTTGAATCCAAGAGCAGCAGAGGCAGGATTCAAACCAGAACTTTCTAGTTCCAGAAACAGACTCTCAACAAGATACAATTAACCCTTTAATGAAGGTTCTTGCTCTGGCATCAGCCTCCCCCAACCCTGTGCAGGCACGCAACCGTCTGAGCTCACTTGCATGGCTGCACCGGTGGGGGAGGCCTCGTGCCCACCTCCAGGCTCTCTCTCTGCCTCCCCTGGGCTCAACTACAGCTGAAACCCAAGCGCCTCCTTCTGCCCCAGGCCTGGCTGCTGCCACGGTCCCAAGCCTCTCTGGGGACCTCCACCACCTGGCCCTACTCTCGTCCACATGTTCAACCTCATCTCCATGTTGGTCCTTTCACCTGCTCCTCCCATAAAGGCGGCCCCATTTCCTTCCCCGCTCAAAACTCCCGTCCAGCTGCACTTCCAACCACAACAGCTGAGATGCTCACAAGGAAACCGATCCCTCCTCCATCACCAGGCCCTCTTCAGCAGGGTTTAAAGCCCAGGGTCCTCTCCCACCAGCCTTCGGGAAGCCTCCCTGGTGCAGTCTCCCCCACCCTTGCCTTCCCTGAACCCTCCCCTGGGAGCCCACAGGCCTCCTCTGTCCACCTCATCACCTCCCTCCACCTGGTCTCTTCCCATGGACGCCACCTCCACCAAGCCCACCCCACGGCACCCAGCAGCCAGCCACTGGCTAAGGGTGCCCCAGTCAGCTCAACCCTACAACAGGTCTGTGAATCTGGTACTAAAATAACACCATTTCACAGATGAGGAAACCGAGGGTTACACAGGCAGGTAAAGTGACTCCTCTGAGGCCACATCTGAGAAATGGGAGAGCCAGGCCTGGCTGGTTTGGAAGCTGGAGCGCTTACTCCTTACGTTGCACCGGGGTCACTCCTCCGTGGACCACTAACTGGGCTGTGCTCATCTCTGCAGCCAGTCTAGAACCTAGCTGCAGTCCCAATGACCAGAATTTCTGGTCTCCAAATGGCCACAGCACTGCATCGGCCAGGACTTTATTAACAAAGACGAGGGCTGCACCTTGAGATCCCTGGAAGATTCCCTGGAACGTGAGGGCGGCAGGAGCCGACACCCAGACCAAGGGCTTGGGCACAGGCCACACACCTGTCTTCCAGGGAACCACGTGATTTCCAAAGGCAAGGTGACAGGGTGAGAGCTGCCTTTACTGATTCAAGAACACCTGTTGCTGCTTCATACCCATCCTCCCCTGGAAGGGCAGATCCTGCTGATACTGAAAGTCACCAAGGTTTGAGTTCTGCCAGGACTCCAAGGGGGGCTTCCCTGCTGGCTCAGAGGTAAAGAATCCGCATGCAATGCAGGAGATTCAAGTTCGATCCCTGGGTCGGGAAGATCACCTGGAGAAAGGCATGGCAACCCACTCCAGTATTCTTGCCTGGGGAATCCCGTGGACACACACACACAGCTCCAAGGGCACCAGACCACATGTGAGCTCAGCGTTGGAGATGGTTGGTGGTGGCTGCATGACACGTGATATACCTAATGTCCCTGACTGTACTTTAAAACCATGAACTTTATGTGTATTTTGACATAAAACATGAGCTCAGATGTCCTTCACCACTTAAGAGAAAAGTCTAGTGGCAAGGACTGCAGAGAGCATGTTCTTGGTTATACTGAGATTAAACAGAGTAGAGTCACCATCAGTTGAAACACCATGGGTCTGAATGTCACTAACACACCCAGCATCTCTAGTAATAAGCGTTGCAAAAGCTCCACTGAGCAGGGCAGTGGGGTACAGTGCGGGGGACAAGCCCAAAGAAGGATAATTCTTCCCAGTTCATCTCATGGGCACTGACCAGTCTCTTACAGGGTGACTCGTGACCACAAGAACTATCTTATTTAAGCATTTAAACATTGGACCGATTCCTAAGAAGTCAAAAATAAATGATCGTAGATTTTCATTACAGAATACCCACCGATCACAATTATTCAGACATCACAAGTATACGTGAGATAACAGGGGGTGCCCCCCTCAGCTCTCCACCCCAACCCATTCCTCAGGTTTAACAAATGTGGATGTATTAGATCCTGGTCTTCCAGGCTTTCAATTTCCCCCAATAGGTATACCTATATAGCACCTACGCAAACACAAGTGAATTAACTTTTAAACACATATTCTCAAGCAAATCTCGATTACCCTCCATGACTGGCTCTACTTGAACTAACTGTATTTATCCTGGTCTCCAAGGACAGACTTAGCCCTTGTCTGCTGTCCCTTGTTTTCTCCACAGATTTCAGTCTCTCCCTAACCCCCACATCTTGGGACAGCCTCCCTTTTTACAAGCCTCACCCAAGACTCACTGCCAACAATGAATTTAATTCTGACTCTTCTCACCTGGTCTGGGTGAGCTGTCCTTGGGAGAGGGAGGTGGTGCTATTATTATGTCCAACTTACAGATGAGCAAACCTCAGATGTGGCCTCAGAGGTGCTCATGGGCATCCCTCCTCAATGCTCAAGCCACCAGGCGTCCTGCACCCAGAGCTCTGTACACTCCCGTTCCATCAGCTCCCCTGTGGATCCACCAGGACTAGGTGGATAAACTTTTCCTTTTTTCTTTTTAATTTAATATTTATTTATTTGGGCTTCCTTGGTGGCTAAGACTGAAGAATCTGCCTGCAATGTGCGGGACCTGCACTGGATCTCTGGGTTGGGAAAATCCCCTGGAGAAGGGAATAGCAACCCACTTCAGTATTCTTGCCTGGACAATCCCATGGACAGAGGAGCCTGGCTGGCTACAGTCTATGGGGTCAAAAAGAGTCAGACACGACTGAGCGACTAACACACAGACACACACATACGTGTTTATTTGGCTGAACTGGGTCTTAGTTTCGGCTCATGGGATCTTTGTCGCAGCATTTGGACTCTTTAGTTGCAGTACTAGGGGTTTCTTTCCCTGACCAGGGATGGAACCCAGGCCCCCTGCACTGGAAGCACAGAGTCTTAGCCATTGGACCACCCAGGGAAGTTCCTAAACTGTTCCTAAGACAGCCAGATACCGTATTAAATATGGTAGGCTTGTGAGCCCAAAGGTGTCTGTGGTACATACTCAATCTTGTCTGCTGTAACTCAAAAGTAACCACAAACAACAGGTAAAACATGGGCATGGGTGTGTCCCAAGAAAACCATCCACAACTAATTTGCAGGCTCCTGCTCCAGGATGAAACAGAATTCATGTATTTATGAGAATGGAGAAGTTGTGTATGTGGGCAGAGGTTGCAAGAGTATTTTCTTGCTGGTGTCTTGACTCCCCTGTAAGACTGCAGAATCCTAAAGGGCAGAGCTTGGGGGTTATACTTCCTCTGAAATCTTAATATCTCATCCAGTGCTCCCTGATTCAGAAAACATCCAAACGTACATGAGTTAAAGGAGCTTGACTGGATTATGTAAGAAGTGACTTTGGCTTTAACGCAGAATTTAGTACAAGGCTAGGATGTCTCCTACTTTTAAAGGTTACGCTATATGGCTATTTCACAACATGCTCTAAAATTTAATTAATGGATATGTGACTGCATAGGGAAGTATCTTTCAATAATAATAGGAATAGCTCAGGACAGTTTTAAAAAGAAAATGCCCCTGCTGCTGTATGTCAGCAACTCTGGCAGACTCTAACTGGGAGCTCCATGAAAGCACATCTCATCACATGGAGAAGCTCTGATTATCAGCAACAGAATCCTATACTTTAGGCTATTAAGTAACTCATGTTCAGTTGCTCACTGAACATCAACCAGGTTCTGGGCATAAAGCTGAGTCAGTTCTCCTTCCTTGCCTGGGTTCTTTATCAGACACCCCATGGAGTAGCATCGCAGACTTTTACAGGTAAGAAAACTATAGCTCAGAGAGGATTCTCCAAAGTCACCTGGCTGGTAAGTGACAAAACCAATAATGAGAACCAAGGTTTTGAATGCTAACGTAGGCATACTCCCTCCCACCCCCACCCCCCACCATACCCATCCCACAGCTGCTGCACTGTTCGAACTCCAGCTCGGCTTGTACACTGATGTATCCTTTGATTGTGACAACATGCCAGGGATGGGCTGGCCCGTCCACTACCATGCCCCTCCTGCTACACAGGACTGTTCACTTGCATAACTAGTGACAACCCTTTACGTACAACTCCAGGGAGCCGTCAAGTCCTGACTCACTTCCTCAGGATCCAGGACTGTCCCCAGCCCCATGCCTGTAACCTGGCCAGCCCACGCAGGTGGAGTGCAGGGCCTGGTCCCTTCACCTCTGCCGATGTCCTGGATGAGGAAAGCTCCAGGAGACATGTCCAGCTTCAGCTCTGTTGAGGGCTGGAATACCAGGGCTGGTCTGGCCAGTCAGGATAACCCAGGACAAGGGTGGAGGGGGTGGCCTGGAGAATGCTGTCCAGAGATTAAGCTTTGTATCCTTTGGAGTCAGGTAGGCAGATCAAATAAATATGACAGGAGACGTGGGGTGGAGGCTGGACTGGTCTGACTTTTACTGACACAACTCTTTGGAATTCTGTTTTATAGCCAATCTAGGATAAACGTATCCACATAACAAATGATAATTTGTGTGAGCACCAGGCACACCTTCAGATGGGTATTTAAGATACATTTTAGAGTTAGATGGGTTCAGCCAGTCTTCACTTTATAGATAAGCCCTGGGCTTGCAGTTCAACTGACTTGCTCAAGGTTATACAACTAGTTTAGTCTAAGATAAGCTCCAGCACCTACGAGTTTGAAAAATAATTCAATAGCCACAACATCAAATAAAACCCTGAAAGTAGATGGGGTTTTTTTTCCCCCTAAGGAATGTTTGCACAAGGTGACAAATGAACCAAGGGTTGGGCCAGCAGGCTAAATCCGCTCCTGATCTATCACTGGCTCTTGGAGAAGCCACACTGGAGCCAGGAACAGGCTGTGAACGTTATTGGCCAAGTGGAACATCTGCTGAACTTTAAATATGAATCATCTAGTAGGCAGAGTTGTTAACCCATTTTATAGAGGAGGCAGCTGCCTTGCCCAAAACCACTCCTGGTAAGAGGAAGCATCAAGATCTGTACCAGGTCTTTTAATGCCAATTCTTGTGCCAGGCTGTAAACGCTCCCCCGGTGGATCAGGTGGTAAACAAACCACCTGCCACGCAGGAAACAGAGATTCGATTCCTGGGTCAGGAATATCCCGTGGAGATGGAAATGGCAACCCACTTCAGTCTTCTTGCCTGGGAAATCCCACAGACAGAGGAGCCTGGCAGGTACAGTTCATGGGGTCTCAAAGACACAATTTAGTGACTAAACAACAACAAAACACCAAAAGCTCCTGCAGCCATTTAAATAAAGGTTTAGAACTTCAGAGGGAAGGCATTCTAGCTGGGAATAATAATGTTATAGATGATGAAGCTTCTGAACTGGACCTTGGAAGATGGGCAGGGTTTTGACAGCACTTTGTTTATTTAGCTAGAGAGCTAACACCCTTCACACAGCTGTGGGTGAGAAGAGCAGACGAAGCACCCGAGATCAGGTTAGAGATGGCCCACTCTAGGCTTCTGGACAGGTAATGTGTCATCCATTAACAGCCTGACAAGAGTCCCTTTTAGGAATGGAAGGAGGGGAAGGGTTACCCAGGAAAAAGAGTTCTTTGTTCTGGGTAATATGACAAACACTGAAGGAATACAAAGACCTATTCAGCTAGTTGTCTTCTTTTTAACCACTTGCTAATCATAACAATAATTTTTAAAAACTCATTTCCCTTGATTACTTATGTTAGAAAAATAATTGATCACAACATCAATCAAGGAATGGGGGAGACTGGGAAAGATTACCTATATTCGCTCCCACTTCAGAGGCTTATTCTTCAATGCTCTCAGGCTGAAAGATGAATCCATTCCTGATCTCCTTTGGAAAAACAGTTTTAATGGCTTAATTCCTACCTAGGCCTCATTATGGTCTCTCTCCTGACTGTAATTTTTTAAAGTTTTTTTTTTTTTTTTTTTTGTCTCTTGAGGAACTTGGACCATAATGAGGCCTAGGTAGGAATTAAGCCATTAAAACTGTTTTTCCTAAGGAGATCAGGAATGGGTTCATCTTTCAGCCTGAGGGAGCCAATCTTAAATATAACAGAAGTGTTTCCAATTCATATTCACAAACCTTCTCAAGGCTTCCAGGCGTTTTGCAAGCAACTTGTGACCAACCTCTGACCTACCTCAGAAGTCCTAGGAGGAGAGGCACTGACGGATTTCAGAGATGAGTTAAAGCTACTTAACCAGAAGCCTGCCTATTAGATCCTGACCTAAAACCGAAAGGAAACCGAACAGCTGTATTTTCAAAGCAAATAACTGCTACCATTTTTTGAGTTTTTACTACTGTGATGAGGCCCCTCCACAACATGTTACTTAAGAATCCCAATAATCCTATGATGTGTTGTTTATCTTCAGTGAACGTTCGGCTTGGAAGAGTAATGAGCTCAAAGCCACAGAGCTAGCAGGTGGTCTACGGGTTGACCCCATTCCAAACCACCTCCCGAAAACCTGCTTTGCTCTGCCTCTCCTCCCCACCAAGCACCAGACATGTGCTCTTCCAGAAGCCCACACGGCTGGCCAACCCCGTCCACCCCATCACAGGAGGCCCTTCCCAGGTCAGCCTCACCCAACCCCTGCTGAGAACGATACAGTTCAAAGAGAGGTTTTTCTAGTGCAGGGAACCCCTCCATCAGCCTTCCCCTGTGACTCACTACACCCTCATCATAGACACACGCCTACGAGTGGGCACCAGGGCTCGGGATTCCCACTGGACCTGCTTTAATCAGCACGAGATCCTTAGACATCCCCCACAACATCCCACCACACAGTTTTCAAGGAGAAAACTGTAGATACACAAATAGCAGTGAGGTGCTCACGCCCAAAGCTACCAAAGCAAGGGAAAGCAGACCCAAGGGGCCAGGACTGGGAGTTCCAGGCCCATCCTCTCCACGGCCTAGGTTTGTGACAAGGCGAAATTCAATGAACCCCCCCACCTGCGGGCCTCCGTTCCCATGGATGTAAAGGGAGCGGATAAGAAGTAACTTGCCAACTCTGGAAGACCAAGTTGCCTTACGCGAAGCACTCAGGTGAGTTCCGATTTGGTGCCGAACTAACCTTTATTTACCTCCCCACTCTCCTTCATCTTTAGGGGAGAAGTCGGATCTCCTAAACAAATTTATAAAGAATTCCTGTACAAATGGCAGAATGAAGGGGGTGGGGAGGCAGGTTAAAATGATAAGAATCCTATCCCTTTCTACCCATTTTCTTCCTCCCTTCTTGATCCCACATCCTAAACCCAGAAACCAGATGACCACGGATGAAATGAGCTCAAAACAGGTCAGACAGGCAGCCCCCAGCTGCCACCGTCCTCCAGACCACTGGGAAGAGGACGTGGCCGGAGAAAGGCACCGGAGTCGCGGCACAGACCGCCGCCCTCCGCGACTCGCGGCCCCACCACGTCCCCCACAGCTCGCCCGGGTCGCCGGCGGCCACTCACCTGCGCCGGACAGAACAGCAGCAGGAGGAGGCCGAGGGCTGGGCCGCGCACGCTCATGCTGCCGCGGCGACGGGCTGCGGAGGTCGGAGAGACTTGGCTCGCAGGCTCGGCTCGGCGTCCCGGGCTTCCTCCGGATCCCGCGCCGGCTGAGGGGGAAAACCAGGAGGCGGCTGCGGAGGGATGCGCGCGCAGGTCAGGAAGGACGAAGGCGTCGTCGGCTCCTCCCACTTCTAGGTGGAACCGTCCGAGCCACGAACCCGTCCTGGGGCGGGGCCGGAGCTGGTGAGGGCGGGGTGAGGGTGGGGCGAGGGCGGGGCAGGGGCGGGGCTAGTGGGGCCCGGACCGCTTCTTGTCACAGCCGGTTCTCAGTCCCCGCTCTGCACTAATTCCGCCTCAGCCGCGGCGTGGGGTCAGGGACTAAGAGACCCGGGCAGAGCTGAACATTTGGAATCCGGCCTGGGAAGGATATTTCTGGGGTTGTCGCAACAGTGTGTGGTTTGATGCTTGAACTCCTTTCTCCCCTTTTTGTCATTCCTCGATTGGACGAGAAGGTTTTCGCAAATCGGGGTGCGTGGGGACAGTTTTCCCAATTAAGATCCCACTTCTCAGCGGACCCAATTGGCACCCCAAGCAAGTTCTCTTTCCAAACCCAGTTCCCCGAAAGGAATCGGTGCCTAGGCACTTCTAGCAAAGCTGGGGGCGGCGCCACGCGGTGGCCTGACAGTGTTGTGATCGGAGAGCTGAGCGGGCGGAGCGTGGCAGTGGCCGATGCGATGCCTCAGAGCCGCCCAATCTCTGTTTTCTGTCCGCTCAGCCCACTTTTGAAAAAAGTTCTAGAACCACACCATCTGCTGGCGGAGCAGAGAGTGGCAGGGAACCAGCCCGCGGGAGAAGAGCCACCCCCACAACCACCCCCGGGGAAGTTTGACGCAAAGGTGGAACCAGAGTCCGTAAGTTCTAGGTGAAGTGAAGTAACACAGAGATAAAGAAGCATCTTCGTTTTTGAACCTTATACTTTTTTTGATCTGACATGTATTTTTGTTATATGCACTTCTGGTATCATTTCCCCTCAGATGTAATTATTAAGATCACTCAAAAGCATCAGTCATTTCCATTTTGAAGTTAGGAAAATGGATGTAAGGATCCCTCCTCCCCACAGTGGAAGCCAGTGTACAATGAAAAGACTAAATACACATCTGTAGCAATGATCAAAGCCAACGGAGGTAGGACCATGATCAGGTAATGTTCTCATCCTTATTCTACAAGGAGACTGGCCTTGACTGACTTTGCAGTTACTGACTTGCCTCCCCACCTCCTCAGCCTTGAAATGTACACCTGCTTGGCTGTGCACTAAACTGTAGGGATCCCCTCTGGACATTCAGCCTTGGCAATCTCCTGGCCTCATGCATCTGCTTGCCCTCAAGTGCCTGGTGTGCTCACTGATGATAATAACTTGGTATGCATCATGCTGCTAAGTCACTTCAGTCGTGTCCAACTCTGTGCGATCCCAAAGACGGCAGCCCACCAGGCTCCACCGTCCCTGGGATTCTCCAGGCAAGAACACTGGAGTGGGTTGCCACTTCTTCTCCAATGCATGAAGGTGGAAAATAAAAAGTGAAAGTGAAGTCACTCAGTCATGTCTGACTCTTAGCGACCCCATGGACTGCAGCCTACCAGGCTCCTCTGTCCATGGGATTTTCCAGGCAAGAGTATTGGAGTGGGGTGCCATTGCCTTCTCCGAGGTAATCAAAATGTTGTCACTGAGCCAGATGGCAGGACCATCCTTGAGAATTTCTTAGAAATGCAAATTATGGGCCCCAGTCTGGACACCCCTCCCCACGCAAACCCTAGGAGGATGAAGCCCTCCAGGTGGTCCCAATTCACATTCCAATTCACGAACTACCTCTGTAACATATTCCCAGGATCTCAGTGGCTTAGTTGCCCTTCCAGTACTTACGGGGGGAAACCAGGCAATCAGCCAACAAAAACCTTCACTGAATAATGAATTGAGTAAAGGAAATTTCAAGCACCATATGAAACATTTCTTGGATGGGCAGAAATTTTGATACCCAGTAAATTCTGTCCACTATTCACCAAAATGGACTTCCCTGGTGGCTCAGACAGTAAAGAGTCCACCTGCAATGCGGGAGACCTGGGTTCGATCCCTGGGTTGGGAAGATCCTCTGGGGGAGGGCACGGCAACCTTACTCCAGTATTCTTGCCTGGAGAATCCCCATGGACAAAGGAGCCTGGTAGTTCGAAAAGGGTTGGACACAACAGAGCAGCTAAGCACACACACACACACACACACACACACACACATTCACCAAAATAGAAACAAAAAGATCTTTTAGCTGTATATATATATTTCTAGTTCTGTATTTTGTACAGCTTTGATGATATCCAAAAGGCGATGATATATTTTAAAAATAAAGCATCTTATTTTTAAGAGAAATGTTTTTTGCTGATAAAGCAATCCATGCTTATGGTAGCAATTTTGAACATGTATAGGCAAGAGTTAAAAACATCATTTATAATTCCACCATTTATGATCATCTAGGTCACATCATGGTGTATTTTCTCCTTCTCTGAAAATTGTTTTAACACATATAAAGAAAAAAATGTTGCCTGCCACTTCAGTTCCCCAAGGATTAAGCTCTTAGTCACTGCAGTACCTAACGTGTGTGCTCTGAGGGCAATTTAGGATGCAAAACAACTGGAAGCATTCTGTGCATTAGATATACAAGTCACTAGGTAAGATACAGAGAGGGCAATGGCAACCCACTCCAGTACTCTTGCCTGGAAAATCCCATGGACGGAGGAGCCTGGTAGGCTGCAGTCCATGGGGTTGCTAAGAGTTGGACACGACTGAGCGACTTCACTTTCACTTTTCACTTTTCATGCATTGGAGAAGGAAATGGCAACCCACTGCAGTGTTCTTGCCTGGAGAGTCCCAGGGACAAAGGAGCCTGGTGGGCTGCCGTCTGTGGGGTCGAACAGAGTCGGACACGACTGAAGCGACTTAGCAGCAGCAGCAAGTAAGATACATGTCTAAGGGGAAATTTCAAAGACCCCAGATTCTTTCATCTTCCCATATTTAGAAAAGCCCTAAAATCATTCACTTGAAATGTTTGTTCTTTGTGATCAGCAATGCCAACTACAAATTAGCACATGGGTGCTTAAATCAGGAGCTGAATCTATGAGCCCAATTATATCTTCTCATATCTAGAAAAGCACTAAAATCCTTCGTGGTGACACTGTTCCTCATGACTAGTGAAGGCTCCCCGAGACGAGTAGAAACCTTCTGGAAAAATATATGCTTGATTGCATGTACTCCCCCTTCACCAAAAGTCACATTTAAACTGACCTTTCTCCCCTGCCTCTTTGGAGCAGTTTCTCGGAGTTATCTGAGGTGTTCTCTCCTGGGCTGTAGTCCTCATTTTACCCCCAATAAAACTTAACTTGCATCTCTCATGTTGTACATCTTAAGTCGACAGCAGTAATCTTTTCATGTTTCATTAGAGGTTTTTTCCCAGCAGAAAAGTTCATGTACACACAGGTTCTTCCCTTACCTCTTTGGAGCAGGTCCTCAGAGCTCGCTGAGAGGCCTGTCTCTCTGGCTACGGTCCTCAGTAAGGTCCCTGAATAAAACTTAACTGACAACTTTTACATTGTGCATTTTTATTTCAATTGACATGTAGCCAAAGTCCTAGGAGAGGCTTTTCGTTTGTTTGTTTAAATACTTGTCAATACCACTAT
>NW_024070206.1:28710261-28719675 GCF_014754425.2 Oryx dammah
GGAAATGGCAACCCACTGCAGTGTTCTTGCCTGGAGAATCCCAGGGACGGGGGAGCCTGGTGGGCTGCCGTCTATGGGGTCGCACGGAGTCGGACACGACTGAAGCGACTTAGCAGCAGCAGCAGCAGCATGTGACATTTCTGAAGCCAGCAGTGTGGGCCAGTCTCAGAGCAGTGCCTAAGTCAATGAAACGGAGTGCACCATCAGAAAGTATTTCAAATTAGCTCAAGCCTCAGATTGCATTTCTGGTACATGCCAGGTGTTTGCATGTCTGTAGTATTACTGCATAAATCCACCGTTCTTTTCTTATGCCGTCTCACATTCCTGAGCTTGTCTGGATTCCACAAAGCTTTGCATGTTCCTATGCCCTCGGCTTTCCATGTGATACTGCATCACAGAAGTCTAAAAGCTATTGAACATTTTCCGTAGGGAGAGAGATGAGAATGTTGATTCCAAACAAATTTCTTTTCACCTAACAGATGGAAGGGGAAGGCTAGAAATAGTCTGTTAATAGTTTTTGATCCATTACATAATTTACTTAATCAGTCCCCTACTGGATGTTTGCTTTGTCATTTTTCATTACTGGAAACAATAATGCAGTGAACATCATTATACCTAAATCCTTACAATCATACATAAATAGAACTGTTGGAAAAGTTTATATATTGTTGGATCAAAGGAAATGTGTATTTTAGTTTTGAATATTGTCAAATTGCCCTCCGAATAGACTGCAATTTACATCTTTGTTTACAACATATGGAAGTACCTGATTCTATCTCCTTGGCAACACTTAACTTTGCTATTCTAATAGGTGAAAAATAGCATCTGTGATTTGAATGATTGCATTTCTTATTTTAAAAAAGATTTTGATGCTTTAATTTATATTTTATTAATGATATGTGAGATTAAAAATCTTTTCATACATTTATAGGCAATTTTATTTCTTTGTCCATAGTCTTCATTTAAAAAAAAAATATTTTCTGGTTGTGCTGTGAGGCATGTGGGGTTAGTTCCCTGACTGGGCATGGAATCTGCACTCCCTGCATTGGCAGTGAAGAATCTTAACCACTGGACCACCAGGGAAGTCCCTGTATTGTTTATTTTCGATTCGTTTTTTCATATTGATTTGTAAAAACTATTAAGAAAATTAACCTGTTGGTCCGGTATATACAGTGCAGATACTTTTACTAATTTACTAGTTTCAGTTCAGTTCAGTTCAGTTCAGTCACTCAGTCGTGTCCAACTCTTTGCGACCCCATGGATTGCAGCACGCCAGGCCTCCCTGTCCATCACCAACTCCCGGAGTTTACTCAAACTCATCTCCATTGACTGGGTGATGCCACTGAATCATCTCATCCTCTGTCGTCCCCTTCTCCTCCTGCCTTCAATCTTTCCCAGTATCAGGGTCTTTTCAAATGAGTCAGCTCTTCGAATCAGGTGGCCAAAGTATTGGAGTTTCTGCTTCAACACGAGTCCTTCCAATGAACACTCAGGACTGATCTTCTTTAGGATGGACTGGTTGGATCTCCTTGCAGTCCAAGGAAACTCTCAAGAGTCTTCTCCAACACCACAGTTCAAAAGCATCAATTCTTCAGCGCTCAGCTTTCTTTATAGTCCAACTCTCACATCCATACATGACCACTGGAAAAACCATAGTCTTAACGAGACAGACCTTTGTTGGCAAAGTAATATGCTGTCTAGGTTGGTCATAACTTTCCTTCCAAGGAGTAGGCGTCTTTTAATTTCATGGTTTACAAGGTTATAAAAAATTATTCCATATATTCCTTTTGAGTTTTAATGATTTCTTGAAGATAATGATCTGTCTGGAATTGTTTTGCTGTGAGCAGTGATATAAGGATCCAGCTTCCCCCAGGCCCCCCTACCCCTCCAACCCCAACCCTCCTTCCCCCATCCCTCCACTCCCACCCCTGTCCGAGAATCTCAGCAGTCACATGACACCTGCTCTTCTTAAAGCCAGCACTAGTTTTCGTGTTGCAGAATCAATGACAACCTATTTGTTCTCATCTCACTTGCCTGCTTAATAACATTGAGCACATGTTCTTCATTAAACATTCTTCTTTAACCCTCATTCTCCTGAGTTACCTCACTGGCTAAGCAGCCATTGCATCTTATCTTCTAGAGGCTAATGAATGTGATTTGAGCAGCATGTTCCTATTAATAAAATTTTGTTTCAATACAATAGTTTTGAGTTCTTCTAATATAGAAGCTTTGTTTTGCTGCTGCTAACTTTGAAGCTTCAAAGTAGGCAAAGATTCAAGGGGGCAAAGAAAAAAGAAGGCCTAAGTTCTGTACAGAGTACAAGCTTGCCCAGTTTCTAACTTGAAGGCTGAAATTTAATCATAAGAAATGTAGATGGAGCTGGGCGTTTTGGGTACTAGGATGCAGCTGACTTCACCTGGTGATACCTGAGACCATTCTGGATGGACTGGGTGCCTCTTCACTTTGCTTTTTTTTTTCATTTCTCGCTGCCACCCCCACTACCTACCCAACCCCTTCACCGCCTCCCGCCACCCGTTGTGTTAGTCAGCTTAGGCTGTCGTAACAAAATATCATGGACTGAATGGCTTAAACGTCAGTAATTTTTATCCCACGGTAATGGAGACAGAGAAGTCTGAGATCAAGCTGCCTGTCAGTTCGGTTTCCAGTGAGTCCCCTCTTCCTGAATTGCAGACGCTGGCTTCTCACTGTGTGCTCGTGTGCTCTTTCCTTGGTGCATGTATGTGGAAAGAGAGATCTCTCTTCCTCTTATATAAAGTCACAAATCCTATTGGGTTAAGGCCACCCCCTTAGGACCATTGTTGTTTTTCAGTTGCCAAGTCATCTCTGATTCTTTTCCACCCCAGGCACACAAGGCCTCCCTGCCCCTCACCATCTCCCAGAGTTTGCCCAAGTTCAAGTCCACTGAGTCAGTAATGCTATCCAACCATCTCATACTCTGCTGCCTTCTTCTCCTTTTGACCATATTCAACCTTAATTATTAAAACCTCTTTAGAGCCCTGGGGCTTCCCTGGTGGCTCAGCAATAAAGAATCTGCCTGCATTGCAGGGGTGGCTTGATCCCTGGGTTAGGAAGGTTTCCTGAAGGAGGAAATGGCAATCTGCTCCAGTATTTCTGCCTGAGAAATCCCATGGACAGAGGACCCTGGTGGGCTGCAGTCCATGGGGTCTCAAAAGAGTCAGACATAGCCACTAGACAGCAACAAACAAAAAGCCCTGTCTCTAGTTACTTGGGGGTTAGGGTGTCAACATAGGAATTTGCAGAAGGAGGACACAATTCAGTTCATTGCATCCCTCTTTGTACTCAGGGCTGCTTGATGACTTTTGTGGGCTCTAAGCACCTTTGCCTTTGGGGATCCCTCCTTCTTTAAAAAAAAAAACACTTAAAATTCTGCTTTATAGCCACATTGGTATAGAGGTGGATATAATCCAAGCTGATTTCATTATTATATATTTATTATTATTATATTTTTCTTCTGATTTTAATGTAAATTGCTATTAAAACATTTTCATTAGACCTTAGAAGTGTCAGGGGCCCTAGGCACTAGGCCTCCTTGGCTTAATGGAGACACTGTAGACACTTGTAGACACTGTAAATTTTGCTAACAGACTGTCCCCAAAACGATCCAGGAAGAGAACAACTAGAGCTGACTCTAAAAGAACCACCTTGTAGATGATTGGAGAGTGACCAGTTCAACACAGGGAACATGAGTAGGTGACCAGCTCACACCTGACTCCCTCTGTCAATCTACACATTGCCAACACATTTTGGGAAACTATAGGAAACCTTGAGTTAAAGCTTCTGCAAAACCCTTAGGGAGTTTCAGGTTGAGTGTTTTTGACAGCCTCTTTTTGGTAAAAGACTTTCTTTCTTTTTTATTAATATACGATACACCTGTAAAATCTATAAAACTTACATGTACAATTCAATAAGTTCTTACATACTATATATTTATATTGTGTTATCTATTACTTGATAACAAATTATCCTAAAACATAGTGGATGATAAGAATAAACATTTATTAGATTAGATTTTCTGCCAGCCAGGGCTTTGTGTGGTTCTGGGTGGTTTAGGCTCATGAGTCTGTGGGCAAGATGTCAGCCAGGCTACCATCATCTGAAGGCGTGACTGGGGCTGGAATATTTGCTTCCAAGATGCTGCTGGCAGGAGGCCTGGGTTCCACTCCATGTGGCTCAAGGCTGCTCATCTGTCTTCAAGACCAGGGAGCCGGCTTCCTCCAGAATAAGCGATCCAAGAAAGAGCAAGGTAGAACATTTGTGGTAGCATGCCATTCTTTTTTTTTCACTAGTTTGACTTTTACCATCATCAATTGCTTTTGCTGTTCTTGAACTTCATACAAATTGAGTCATCTTTTGTGTCTGGTTTCTTTCACTAAACATTATGTCTGTAAGACTCATCCACATCACTTATAGCAATAGTTCATCTTTTTTGTTTTGTTTTGTTTTTATCGTTGGGTCATATTCCATGGTATAAGAATACCATGGCAGACATTTGAGTTGTTTCCAGGTTGGGGTATTATAGAGCTGCTATGAACATTCTTGTGCAGGTCATTTCTTTGAAATATGCCCTCAATTCTTTGGGGCTCTGCAATAAACTTTTAAAACTCCATACTTAAGCTGAATTTTACAGACACCTTTATTTAAAACAGCTTAGGCTACAACTCGTGACTTTAGTGTCAGTGGTGTATGAGAGTTCAGGAGTGGGGTATTGTTGGTCAAACTTACGGTAAAGTATTACTCACCACACTAAGGATACTTGCACTGGTGATTAATCCAGTCATGGGTTGCAGTGTAGCTGAGGCTCCTTAGGGTGGAGGTAGCTTGAACTTGGCCGTTAGTATTTTGTCCTGGCTTTCCCTAATTTGTCACATGATTCAGTCACATAATACAGTTGCCTTCCCCTGGGATGGCTTTAGGTCTTATCTTTGCTAAAATAGGAAGACTAACTCTTGTAAATGGCAGACTTTCTAAGGCTATTCTTAAAAGTTTAACTACAAGAAATAGGAACAATAGCAGCGTTTCCTTCCTTAAAAATTAGAAGGTTCAATTCTAGTGAGGGAGTGAAGAGATCAAAGATGGGAGAAGTCATGCTTTCTCTTGCCAGAGCTAAAGATGACAAGATCTTAAAACTGAAGATCTCAGGAATTCCCTGGTGGTCCAGCGATTAGGATTCAGCACTTTCACTGCTTGGTCAGAGCACTAAGATCCCACAAACCTCACGACATAGCCAAAAAAAAAAAAAACCCGAAAAGATATTTAATTGACTTCCTTCAATTGTTTTAATATGACTTCACTCATATTTTTAAATTATCTTAAAATATTGTCAAAAAATAAGGGTAAAACACCAGGAAAAGATTCTAAGACTTTTCAGGCCCACTAGTGCATAAATTATTTAACTGAGGACTAAGTATGGTCAGAGAGCTTGGAGAAAACACCTCAATGAGTCCCACTGGTTTATCTCATTGCATTCAGTAGGTTAAACAGCAAAAAGAGACAGGCAAGGCCCTCAGTCAGAGGAATGGGAAACAAATTAGTCCAAATTTGCCCAGAGAGCGTAGAACTTGGTTTGGGCTATTTTGTTTCAATTTTGGTTTTCTCTGTGTTTCGAAGCACAGGTAAGTACATGGGTGTGAGCTGATGAGGGGAAAAGACATGAAAAATCATCACACGGTGTGACTCTATTCATAGCTGGGCCTCAACATGGTTCTATGCACTATTTTTTAGCACCTTTTCATAGTGATATAAAAACTTACTAAGACCAACTGACCAGCATAGATAATCACAGACACTGCACAGAGCATGCACAAAATTCTTCCTCAGCGACAAGCAGAGGAGATGCATTCTCATGGCAGCCAACAATTCATAGAAAGCGTTGTGTGCTCAGTTGCTCAGTCATACCCAACTCTTTGTGGTCTGTAGCCCGCCAGTCCCCTCTGCCCATGGGATTCTCCAGGCAAGAATACTGGAGTGGGTTGCCATTTCCTCCTCCAGGGGATCTTCCTGACTTAGAGATCGAACCCACATCGCTTGCATCTCCTGCAATGGCAGGTGGATTCTTTACCACTAGCAGCACCTGGGAAGCCCTAGGAAGTGTTAGGAAGGAAACACAGTTCTATCAACAGACCTAGAATCAGGTCAGCCACTTATCATTAGCTCCAGGTCCTAACCAGACACCATGCTTTTCCTCTCCAATGCAGGGCCAGAATTCTTTGATGACTGAACAAGCTCACCAAGGGCAAGCCTGTGCAGCACAAGAGGTCTAGGATTGTTGGCCCTTGTTTCATGGCCACACTACTTTTCTTTTTTTTTTTTTTTAAGGTTGCTCCACACAGCACCAGGGATCTTAGTTACCTGACCAGGGATTGAACCCGTACCCCTTGCCTTGGGAGCATGGAGTCTTAACCACTGGATTCCCTGGGAAGTCCCATGGTCACACTTCTTCATGAGGTTTGTTGCCTCCTCTCCTCTCCTTGGGACTTTTTCCTCCCACTATCCACATTTCACTTCCCGCTCCTGTACATTTCATCTCATCTCCTTTGCTGATTCCCTTCTCTCATCTACTTCCTCACACCAGAGTCTTTCTGGGGACTTTGTCTGTCCTATGACTGTGACCATCACCTCTACACAGATGATGCCCAGATCCAGAAACGTCTTGTCCTAAACATTAAGCAGCTATTTCCGGTTGCCTTCTGGAATCGATTTCATACATTCTTCAAACTGAACATGTCCAAACTCCCTCTCTCTCTGTCCCCATCCCAGTTCTGCTGTTCTTCTCTATTTCCTGGCACAATTACTAGCACCGCCCACCACATAAACCTTGAGTGTGGAGTTAGCCCACAGACCTGAGACTGCTCTCTATAGAAAGTCTTGCTCACGAGGTTGGCCACTGGCAGGCCACTGGACTCTTGGCCGGCAAATAGTTCTTTACACAGATATGAAACTTTCCCTAAGTGATAATGGCTCACTGTGCCCACATTGATTGCACAAACAATGGGGCTCATGCTAAATGCCTTGTTTCTTCCTGGCAGCCTGGAATTCTGGTAGATACTAGGCAGAGGGTGCCTATGTGACCAGCTCCCAGTTAAAAGCCTGAGTGAGTCTCTCATGAGCTTGCTTATCAGCAGATAACACTTCATAATGTTGCCACAAGTCTTTGCTAGAGGAGCACACTCTTGGAAGCTTTAGTCTGGTTTTCTCTATATCTCCATTTCATTTCCCTTTCTCCTTTCTAGTTTTGCTTTATATCAATTTCACTGTAATCTTAGCCATGAATATGACCACACTATGAGCCCTGTGAGTCTTCCTAGCAAATCATCAAAGATCACTGGGAGTGATTTTAGGGTTCCCTGATGCACCTTGGTATAATTCCTGACTCTTCTCTCCTCACCCTCTCTGTTCAGTTAATCTCCTAATTATCATTAGCTTTACCTCTAAATATTAAAAAGAAAAAAATGTCCCATATTCTCCACCTTCACTGTCTAGATGTTACAATCATGACTGCATCTGGGCATCAATCTCCCTGCTTCCCCCCACTATAAAAGTAAAACCCAAAGATTGGGGGACAGCAGTAAGCTGATGTTATGAGGGAGGGTATTTCTTGTTTAAAAAAAAATTTTTGAACTGAGTAAATTTGAAGACCTAATTGGCCGTATTCAGGGATTCATGGGAATTCCCTGGCAGTCCAGTGGTTAGGACTGTCTTTCCACTGCAAGGGGCATGGGTGAGATCCCTGGTCGGGGAACGAAGATACTTCAGTTACCATGGTGCAGCCAAAATAATAATAATAAAGGATTCATGAATTGGGCAACATTCCACCTAACAAGTAGGAAGAAGCTTTAGGAGCTGTACAGAATGGAAGGCTTTCATAGATAGAAAGGGGGTGGGACAAGGAAGTCACAAAAAAAGAAAAAAGTTTACCATATTTCAGGCAAAGTCACCTTTCTTTGGAAGAAGGGTGGGGAATCTTTCAATGTGTCATGCAATTGATCTCACAGGAGCTGATGTGGTCATTCCAGATTGACTGGTTAAAGTTCATACTCCTGAGAGTAGCTGAAATTGAAATTAAATCTTAAAGCAAACCAGGTTTGTTTTCTGGGGGCAAGTGACTCCATTTTGGGCATGTTGTTGCTGTGTTAAAGCACTCTCAAAGCGTGTTTCCTGGGTTTCCCTGGTAGTCTAGTGGTTAGGGATCTGCTAGCCAATCCAGGGACACGGGTTTATTAGGGAAATTAAGTAGTCTTGTTTAGGCTTCAGAGACAAAGCACAGCAGGCCTCTGACCTTGCTTCTAACCTGCCTGGAGACTGTCCTGACTACCAGTGGCTACCTGCTGTGACTGCAAGACTAGCAGCACCATAGATAAGACAAGGGAGGAATCTCAAGATTGTTGAGTCCCTGGAGGGGGCTGGCTAACCAAGCCCCAGGCTTAACAACATTCTAAGTTTTATGCATTAACATGAAATCAGAGCTGGAATTTGCTCACAGATTGATGATGGTATCAGTTTGCGTCCTGGGATTATAAACGGGGAACCCTGAACTGTAATCTTTGAGGTCTCACCCACGGAGCGGAAGTGATGCCTGGGATCTTTTCTGTCAGGCGAGTGTATGCGCCTCGGTTTTGTCTTGTCACAACGAAGATTTGGAGTGATGGACATAAAGCCCTTGGTGCATCACAGCTCTCGGGTCTTGGACAAACCGTGTTATAGCCCTTAGACAAATCAGTGTTACAGCTCTATTTTATTTAGAAGATAGCAGGAGAACCCATCCTCGAAGCGTGAGGGCATGCCAACCCAGAGATGTGAAGAGAAGAGAGTGGAGGAGCACGCCAGAGCACAGGAGAGAGAGAGCCCTTTGGCTCCTCTTTGTATGTTTTTTCCTCCCCCTGGGCCCGCCCTATGTAAATTGGGCTAGCCAGGAATGCTGTTTGTTCTACCTGAGGTCCTCACTCAGGTCCTCAGACCTTCCTTTGTTCTATTTTCGCGGGCTTTTCCCTTCCTTGTCTTTTAGCCACCGCCATTTTGGACTCCTGTTTGCTATTCTAACTACCTAACATTTTCCCAATTAGGTCTCCAGATGGGCTGTGGCACAGGGCTTCTCAACACTGTCTGAGTCTGAATGTTAGTCAAAATCCAATTTGGTGATGTTTCCTCTGCTGTTTCGATTTCTCTTTTCTTTTAATGTTAGTATATTGAGAGTAAGCTAGATAATTCTCTAATAAATATTCATTTCACTTCAGTTCTGGAGAAGGAAATGGCAACCCACTCCAGTATCCTTGCCTGGAAAATCTCGTGGACAGAGGAGCTTGGTGGACTGCAGTCCATAGGGTCACAAAGACTCAGGCATGACCGAGTGACTAACACTTACTACTGACTCACTTA